>NW_028292573.1:11201103-11443790 GCF_029948245.1 Actinia tenebrosa | reverse complement strand
GCTCAATCTCCATATACATTAGGAATCATAGATTCCAACCTCGTACGGAAACCTCAAAGAGAAGATCATTTTGGAATGTTGGTGCGTTTTTAAATGCCGCATGTATTCATGCAACTGTTCCTTGCTTATCTCGCCGCCGTAGTCGCTTAAGATGGTTTCCAGGTCAGACTTACTTGGAGTATAAAATACTACGAGAGAGCCTATGTTTTCCCTAAAGGGCTTAGAGACACTGGTAAGCTGCTGGGAAAGCAACCAAACGCTGATATTGTCATGCCTACCGCTAAAGGCGAGCTTCACTAATTCGGAAGTGCGTCTTTTTACGTCGTCCCCACAGGCAATGTCATCCAGTATGAGTAAAGTCTGTGTATCTTTAGGGAATTGCTTGTGCCAGAACTTCAAATGGCTGGATAACTCGTTAGGATCTAAGATATCTACAAAGAAGTCGTCATCTTTCACTCCTATGCCCGTCCAGGTGCGGTTGTTCACGTAGGTGGGGCATAATAGTACTATGTAGTCGAAGCGGTATCTAAAGGGTCCTAATAGCTGCTCTACCACGAACTGGGTCTTTCCGCAGCCGGTGGGTCCTACTATCAGAGCGTTACAAGGCATGTGATCTGGGTTCATATATAGATGGAACCAGTGGAAGCAGTGCAAAAGATCATCGCCGACGCAAAGGATAAAAAGACACCATAGAAATGCAAAGGGAGGAGATAGACCGGTTAAAAGAGCGCGTGCAGGAATTGTACGATGAAATGTGCGGTCTGAAGCGTGCAGAACGGTTTGGTGCGCTTTTGACAATGGCGACGTGGGCTAAGGAGTCCATTAAGGACTTCATTCGATATCCCCCATAGATATATGGACTGCATTACGTGCGAACTACCTGCTGACTGCATAATCCCTCCCAAAACACCGATACCCAAACCGTGTAAAAAATACACCTGCCGTCACTGTAATAAGGTATTCTCTGAAGAAGACTTCGTTGGACATTGGTGTCCCGCGGATACTAAAGCACAAAGGACTTTAGACGACGCTCGAGAAGAGTAAGAGGTCGCAAAGAAGATCTTACTAAGCCCCAGCAAGAGGAATTAGCATAGGTCTTTCTTTTTATTGTTATTTTGTTAAATGCTGCAAAGAGGTCTCAAGTAAGGACCTATTTTTTATTGTTATTTTGTTAAATCATCGTAATCGAAGAATGGTTAACATGATTATCTTTTTGCTGGTTTTCAACGATGAGAAAGAATGATACCTCATCTTTTAATGGGGGCTTAACAAAATAACAAGAAATAATAGACCCTATCCTAAAACCCTCTTACAGGGTTTAACAATTTAACAATAAAAAATAAGGTATATATAATGAAGTGCGTGCAATGTGATAGAGCTTTTAGTAGCAAGCAGCGACTGCAATACCATCTTTCCAAGAAAGTCTGTCAGAAGACCATCAGCACTGTTTGCGGTGACTGCGGTAAGGAACTGTCCACAGTACAGGCCCTACGATATCACCGCGAGCATAGAGTCTGCCTTAAAGGTCATTGCCGCCGATGCGATGAACCCCTCTTTGAAGAGAACTGGCATAAATACCGCTGCCGACGTTACCGCCTCGAAGAAGTCGTCTGTGAAACCCACGGCGATTTAGCAGAGCGATGTTGCCCCCTTGAAACCAGCCGGGCTTTAGTGCTGCGTAAAAAAGAAATAGACCAAGATTTCGTATGCTTTGACGACTACGAAGGAGTAAGATGGGAGAACCGAGAACACTGGGACGGCATCTGCGATAAATGTGGTTGTCAACGCAGCGGTCAACATATTTGGTGTTGCCTGTACGAAGGTCCCAAGCCTTTAGACCATTACCTTGCAATACGAAAAGAATGGTCTAATATATGATGTTACCTTACGTCGCAGCGTTCGCAGGAGGAGCCTTGATTACGATATCGATCGATTTCATGTCGGAAAAAATGAGGTCCGACGTAGCAGACCAATACCTAGAAGCCCATGAGGACGACTAATCACACAATGGATTAGCCTCCGCCTTTCTTTCAACGTCGAACTTCCATCGACCGTTGACTTTACCATAGCTACGTATGTGAGTGTACTCTTCGCCTTGCAGTACGTACCGTACGCAGTCAGGAGCCCATAAACTGTACTCTTGGCTGCCGTCTAAGAGGACCAACCTTAAACGGTTAATGTCCTCGAAGACGACGTAATTTTTTATTTTGTATGAAATGCCTTGTATTAATTCGCGCCAGTGAGTTTGTTCAACTATCATTATATTTATGAAATATCTTTCGGTGCGTTTGTAGCGTCTCCTGTGACTTGAAAGCCTTAACGCAGCCAGGACAAGGTATGCGAATGCCGTCGACGTAACGGTCGATTTCCCTGCAGATCAGATCGTAATCGTTGCAAACCATCGTAAGATAACCATTCATTTCATATTGCGTCAATACCGCTTTTTGTTTGTCGGACAATACGCCGTTACCCTTTGGCGTCTTCAGTTCCAGACATAACCCATTGTATTTTTTATGGGAGTTAAGAATTAGGATGTCGGGTTGACCTGCCTGGTAGCCCTTTTGCCAGCACGTTATCCTTTTACTGGTGGTATCTTGCAATTCCCCGAGTCCAGGTGCTAATAACAGCGTAGGGTGAAACCGGCGTATGTAATCGATGACCTTCTTATGTAAGTCAAACTCATTCTCGATCTTGAAGACCAACTTATTTGGACCATCCAACGAGTACTTTCCCGTCTTCCTTAACGTAGGTAGGACATCCTCGAAGACCCAATCTTGAAATGCCTCTGCTGTCGGTAGCTTGGAGCTAAATATTAACTGATACAAACCAGATTCCGTCACGTACAGGGATTGCGGGTGTGAACCAGAAGGGAGGCGATTCACCTCTATTCTAAATTCACTAAGCCTCTTCTTATGCTTATCCCGCACGTGGACTTTAATAGCATCTTTGGTGTCTGCGTAACCTAATGCCTTTGCTACCTCTTTCGCCTTAAAGTACAGCTTGTCGCTTTGCACTAGGCATTGCAGTTTAGTTTCGTTGTTTTCGAATACGCGGAGCATATTATACGTAAGGGATATTTTTATCCTCAGTCATCCTAGTACGCAACGCTCTTTAGCTGATTCATTTCCACGCTTAGCTGCGCGTCTGAGACTACGAAGATATATGCGTTGATCTTAGTAGCGTCGCTGGCGTCTTTGGTGCGCTTGATCTCCAACGTAATGCCGTCCTGGGTATTTACCAGGCGTAAACCCTGTCCATGTAGGTCTTCGTCGTTCGTCGTGCGCATGTCGATCCACAGCGCGTACTTATCCTTAAAGAATTTCTTTGGGTCAATTTGGTCGCCAAACTTACGTGCGACTTCCCGGTACATATCCGCGGGCTTTATCCCTTGTGAGTAAACCTTATTAGGCACTCCGTTGATGCTAACACCTACGTTGGTAATGTTAGGATTAAAGAACGCCTCGGAGTCACGCAATCCTGCCGTGTATGTCTTTGCGAACAGCAACATTATCCCTGTGAGGCTGCGCCTGGGAAGGTTAATGCTTTGGTTGATGACCTCTTCGACGTTGTTCGTGAAGCTGAACGTCTTGTACATCACGACGTGATCGTAAAGGAAAGCCTTCCCGGCGCTGTATTCCATACCGGCGCTACGTGCTAAATCTTCGCTGTATACCGTTTCATACTGCAGCTCTAAGTTCTTGATGAAATAAGGATCCACGGCTGAGGAACTTACGTCCTTTCCCTGCAGGACGTTCGTAGTGTCTGCTAGGGTTACTTCGAACTGCAGCTCGCTTAGCTGCCTTGGGTAGTATGCACCGTGGTTCGTGATAACTTCGAAATCTAATGGAATAACATATTTAGTACCATAAGCCGTCTTTATTTCGTCTTCTCCCGAGGCGCTGTCGGTTGCGCTTCTTACCTTGCGTATGGCTTCGCTGGCGATTCCCTGCTCTATCCTTTGCGCGCGGTCAAAGGCTGTCAACCATAAGTCTTTGTACGTGGTGTACAGATCGTACCTGTTTAAGTCCAGCAAGGATTCCCCGGCGAACTTCACCCGCATCTTTGAGACGAGGTTTCTACCCACGTTATTGACGACGTAACGCACGTCTGCGGTATCTGGCTGTATTGCTAGGTTAAACCTTAGTGCTAGGGTGCCAGGAACCAACACTAGGTTATCCGTTAGACGGGGCACGCCTACGTACAGGGTTTCCCCTGGCTTAGCGCTAGAAGGCGTGAATGTAACCCGGTGAAAGGTGCGTTCTGCTTTCAGTCCGCCAACCTGCTTAGGTAATACGTTGGGGTTTAACTTTGAGCTTATCATATATAATGGAAGTAGAAGGAACGGATTTTGACCCCCTTACTGAGGAAGGTCGAGCAGATATTAACGACGACGAATACGACGCATGGACTAAAGGCGCGGAAACCGACCCCCTGATCTACGACGCAGCCTTAAGAGACAAGTTTGGTAGTAGGTGGAGGAGGGTCAAGGCCACATTAAATCGTATGTTCACACGAAAAAATCCATACAAAACCGTTCCAGAATTTTTGCAAATGGATTACGTAGTAGGCCCAGGCGGCGACATTCCTGAAGCCCCCGGCGCTGCATGGCTTAGCAGGGTTCAGGAGCAAATGGACGAATCCATGGAAGAAACCCCGGACGACTTTGATAGGATCAAGGAAGAATTCCCAAACTGGGATCCAAACAAAGTCCAAGTAATGTTTGACGCGGATAACGAATGGGGCAGGGAAGTCATAGTAGCAAGGTTAAATAGGTCTAATGCTCATCCATACGTCATCAGGGACATAAATGGTAAATACTACGCAGATAAAAATATTCCTTCAACCCTTAGAAAGGCATTAGGAGAACCCAACTTACCCGAAAGAATGAGAGAAAATAGTGAGAATATTGACGAAGCCGTCGAAAGAGTTAAGACCCTAATGCAGCGGCAACAAAAAGGCCTCGAGGCGATAAGGGAAGTAGAAGAGCTAAAGCAGGCGATGGAGGAAAGGGAAGCAGATTACATGCGGCAAACCCGACTACTCCTTGATGCTCGAAAGAGAGAACTTGATGATAAAAACCAAATAATAACGGAAATGAGAGAACGAGAAGGAAATGCCTTACGTGAAAGAGACCAAACCCGACACGCCTTCGAACTTGCCCTGCAAGACCTAGACATAAGCAAGGAAGAAGCTAAGAACTTACGTACCACCATAGAGGGTTCTTTAGAGGAACGGCGGCAGTTGGTTGCCGAAATCAACACTAAAGAGGAGCAAATCCGGCAAAGAGATCGGGCCATCGAAGACCTGGAGGGGCAAATAGAGCGGCAGCAGGAAATAATCAATGACCAGGCTCGTACTGAAGAGGAAAGGGAGGCAGCTCAAAGAAAACTAGAAACTCTTCAGGTGGAAGTTGCGGAATTACAGGCGCAAAAGGAAAACCTGGAAAGAGAATTGGGGCTTACCACCAAGGAAAAGGTAAAAAGAGCCCTTTTGAAGTATGGCCTTCCGCTGGCATTCGCCGTCGCTATTTCGAGCGTAGTAGGAGTTATCCTATCCGCGCTTAAGGCTACAGGCGCGGGCGTAAAGAAATTAGGCAATGGGCTGACGGACTTGGGAAAAAAGATGGCAGCCGGCTTGCCTGGGCTGCTGGGTTCGGTTGTTTCCTTGGCACTTAGAACTGGCGGAGAATTGTTAAAGTTCGTGGGGAATAACATTTGGATATTAGTCGTCGCTATTGGGGTGGTCCTCCTGAAGAAGATGAAGGCTTAATCTTCTCATCGGACGGTGTCCTGCTTTGAGGATAATGAAAGACGGTATTAGCACCGCCCTGGTAATTTGGAACCAACGGCAACACACTCATGGTAGAAATGGGCTTATGACTCCAGGCTGCATTAGCGGGCCTGCGACCTATGCGATTTATCCCAAACTTGCCGTCATCAGAAGTGACTTGCAACTTAGCATATTTACAATTGGCTAGCATATGAAAAGTCACTGGCGTTAGGTCTTCAGTGGACCTAGTGTAGGGCTCCATCGAAAAATGGGTAACTTTCCTGGTGTTCGTTGAAGTTCGATAAGGAAGCAGGGGCTTATTATTCTCATCGATAAGCCTAAACCCCACATTCGCATGCGTATTTGCATTAATACTAATAGTGCAAATGACCAATGCAGTGCCCCCAACTTCAACCCACAGTCCAACGTCATGCCAAGCGCCGTTGTCATATCCTTCTTCATCTAAGCGGTGGGCATAGCGCGTTTCCCTCACGTATGGATTCATATATTACAGGGAACAAGTTCCCTTCTAGAGGCTCATTACCGTCAAAGTGCTGATGGTCATGTGGTTATAAACAGTATCCCTTTGATTTTCTATGCTATTTATGCAAACGCTCCCGGTGTCATCTACGCGCATTTGCAGCTTCACTTTCCCATGGCAGTCGGCAACTAGGTGAAAAGTCCAAACGGAAAGATTCTCGGCGCTATTCGTTGGCGGCTCTACTGAGAAATGCGTGGGCTCTCTGTTGTTCGTCTTCGCGCGCATGGGTTGCAATACTCCATTGTCGTCGCAGAAACGAAATCCTATGTTTGCATTACTAACGGCCCCCAAAGAAAGACTGCATAATATCAACTTCTTTCCCGAGTAGTTCAAATTCACGGACATGCCCGTGACATCAACCCAAGATGCTTGGGTGTATTTTTTCTCACCTGTGTAAGTCGTATAAACACAATCTACTCCAGCTACGTAGGGGTTGTTCATCGCCATATATAATAACTCAGACCAACACCCGCGGCTGCTAAGCTGGCTTTTAGTAAGTTATGGTCGTATTCCTCGGGTATCGTAGGCATAACATGGGCCTTCTTCGATGGTTTCTTAACTACGGGTAGCTTCGCTTCGTGTGACTTTTTTGGCTTCTCTACGAAGTGAGGAATGTTCCTAAGAGTGTCAGAGTTCACGTCGTTCACCCCAAACTTCATATCCTTAGTAGCTCGCTGCAGCTTGTTGTTATAACCCACAACGGAATTGGCGTTAATAACTAAATTACTTGGCATTAACCAACAACCAGGCGACAAAGCGTAATCCAGTCGCACTTTAGACTGCTGCACCGCTAATTGATATCTCTGCACCGACTTGGATATGTTGTTCTCTATTATTGCAGACTCAAATAAAGTTAGGAATTCTTGTTGCGTTTCCTGTGAAGCGCCTTGGGATCCAACAATGGGGTTGCGGGTATTTACCTGCGCTCCCAGGATGCAGTACACGAATGCTTCAATGCTACGGTTAATCCTGGCTAGGTTCCTTAAACCTTTTCCTTTCATTAACACGAACGGATCCCAAGTGCCGGGGTAGTTTATTTGAATTCTAGTAATTAATGAATTATTACCCTTATCGCCGCCCATATCACCGAACTCTAACTCATTACTTGGGTATTCCTGATGTCCGTAGTCAGCCGGCTTCTCACCATTGGCACCCCAAACGTAAACTATACCCAGCCCATGCGTCTTACCCTCCTTATAACGAAAGTCTTTTTGCTGTGGTTTGAACTCATTAATTAACCTTTCCAGGGCTGCGGCGTCATATCGGTTATTCATTGGATTAAATGCCTTATCTCCCGGTAGGGGTACGTTAAGCTCCTTCAACAACCTCCTTACCGTAAAGGCAACGTGAAACTGCATAATTGGAATGTGAAACATGTCCGCGGCAACACCACAACCTTTAGTGGCAGCCCAAATAGCAAAGTCTAACTGCTGCGGCCAATACCGCATATTGGGCCCTGCTAACCATTCCCTGGCCTCTTTACCCGACGTATGCTTCAACATCGTATTCTTATAGATATTTCTTAGTATTACGTTAAATGATTGTTTACCCACTGAAATCTTCAGGTGCGTTACCAGCTTTTCGAAGTTGTTTACACCACCTTCAGCATCGTAAAATGGGTAATCTTCCGTGGTTAACAATAAGTTTCTAGGAAAATTAGGTGCTTTATGCTCGGGTTTTGGTGGCCTTTCTTTATGAACGGGGCGTACAATCGTCAATCGCTGCACCTGATCACCTACTTGCTCCAGCTTCGAATGTTCCAAGTCTGCATTGCTGTACATCCTGGAGCCGTTATAGTAAATACCATCGGGTCTTCTTTCGAACTTACTGGGGTCTGCATGTGGAAACATCTTCCTAAATGCTCTCCAATTCCAGTAATCCCGGTTGTCGTGATGTGGCTGCTCCTCAATATCATTCCCAAAAGCGTCGTACATTAGTATATATAATGGATGTTATACCATCAGCGCCTCCACTTTATCCTGAACTTCCTAAGGAACCTAACGAATTAAACGCTGAAAACTTTAGGCTCAACAAAGCAAATTTAATCCTGGCTTACTTGGAAGGGCAGGCAAAACACTACGAAAAAGTCCGAAAAAAGTACGTCAGAGCCCGGAGTACGCTACATAAGATTGCGATAACTTCAGGATCCATATCTGTTGTGTTAACGGGCTCCGGCGTTGCTACTTCGCTTACTGGACCGGGAATAATCGTTGGAGTTCCTTTGGCTGGCGTTGGGGCAGCCTGTGGTATTATTTCAGCTGTTACTACGGGCATTATGAAACAGTTGTCAAGCAAAATATCAAAACACGACACGACAATAGCTCTGTCAAGGGCTAAAGTAAATACGATCACTGACCTTGTCTCAAAGGCTTTGCGTGACAGAAAGATAGACGACGTAGAATTCTCGCTTATCTTAGCCGAAGAGGAAAAGTATGAGAAATTAAAGTCGGACATAAGGAATAAAAAAACAGTCGTAAAAGATCTTTCCGAGGAATCTCGCAAAAAGATCTACCAGGAGGCAAAAGAAGAGCTTCAAAGAAAGCTTGCTCAGTAAACATCTGCTTTGAAAAAAGCGAGACAGGATTTCATTTGCATATTGAACGACAGTCTGGAAATTATGCGTAATATAAATTCAGTGAATTATTACGCGTAATATAAATTCAGTGAATTATTACGCGTAATATGAATTATTTGGCGAATTATTACGCGTAATATAAATTATTTGCATGACCTTATTTGGCAAATTATTACGCGTAATATAAATTCATCGTATGAATTACGTGTAATATGTTATTGTCGCCTCGGAATCCATCCTAACAGGGGGTGGTTGGGGTCTATTTCGTAAAATATTTCGTAAATTACGTCAGGGTAATAAGGAATATCCTTATCCAGCCGACAAAACATCCACTCGGCTTTTGTCATATCAGAAACCTCGGGAATAGACTTACCGGTAATTTCAGACAAAAGATAGGGAATAGCTTTGTAATATTTCCCTAGCTTTAATTTTTTCAGCGTTTTCCGTAGACTTTGCGGGGTTGGCTCTTCTAAATGGTTCATAATTCTTTCCATTACTTCGTCGTCTAAATATACCGGTCGATAACCTTGGATATGACTCATCCAGTCCCTAAAGTATTTTATTCTTTTGTATGGCGTCTTCTTACGACCTCCGTTGGAATAATATTGTTCCCTGGTAGCACAAGGCACGGCATTACGAATATTTTTACCGCACTCGTAACACTGTGCTGACGTGTCGTCTTCTATTTGCATTTTCTTACCACAACAAATATACTTATTTGGTTTAGTAGGTACAAACTTGGGTTTCAAGCACTTTACACAGAAATCATAAACAAACTCTTTACAATCTTCGCACTCCATATATAGACTAACATATTTGCGCTGTTGCCCCCAACCACACTTGGAGTGGGGATTGTCCGTAGGTGGATTTTTGACACGGGTCTTGCCCGTGTTGAGATTGCGCTGGAACCCCCATTCCCTATACTACTAGTAATGGTTTGGTTTCTGCAAGCTTACAATTTACAGATAGAATTTTTACTCCGGCTGTAAATAAGTGATAAAACTACGGGAAAAATGACAGCGGTTGACGTCGTTCCTAAAACATTCGACTCGCTTTTAGGTAACATCTCTAAGTTTGTTCAAGCCGAAGCAGCATTTATCATCCATCAACTGCAAAGACTTTATCCATCCAGAAAAGACTCTTTTGATAACAATGACTTATATAGTGCCTTCAAACAACTATACAAGCTGGGAGCGATCGATAAAGATGGAGATCAGAAAATGATGGAAATATTGGTAAAGAAAACAGCAAAGAAGGACGAAATTTTGAAGTCTATAAATGACTACAAACAGGAATCTACTTTGCCACGCAAAGATGATTCTGTCGGTAGAGAAGCTGTCGCGAAAGAGATTCGTGACTCTCTGACAAGGGAGGATGCCGTTTCTGCAGTCAATCTGTATGGAGAATCAGGAGTAGGAAAGACGACATTGGCCAAAGTAGTTTCTGGTCTTATGGAAGATTTTGATATGCTATGGATTGATCTGAGAGACATCATAAATGTAGAAACTGTTTATTTTTTTGTTCTTTATGGTCTTGGCTTGACCTCATGGGACCGTGAGGCGAAACGAATCTACGATCATCTTGAAAATATATCGGGAAAAACTCTTTTTGTTTTGGACAATATTGAACAGTTCTTTAAGAATGAGGAAGGACAGATATTCATGGAATTCTTATCGAGAATTATCAACTCTTTAGCAAGCTATGAGGGAAAACTGAAAATTATTCTTACGTCAAAGGACAGTGTATTTGAACAATCTCTAAAAGAGGAATCATCGACGACAGATTATAAAGTGAAGGAATTTGATGAAAAAAGTGCTAAAGATTTGATGACAAAAAGAATCAAGAACGTTGTAGATGTTGCAGATGAGGCCCATGACAAGGCATTGTCTGAAATAGCTGATCTTTGCCGTAACTTACCATATCTTCTTCAAGGAGCAGAGCAGCTGATGAGGGAAAGTTTCACTACTCCTAAAGAAGTGCTGCGAAAAATAACTACACAGATAGAAAATGGAGTACCAGAACACTTTGCTTGTATCAGTGCATTGTTTGAATCTCTACCAAATGATCACCTGAAACAGATTGCTGTAAAGATTTCTTTACTTCGTCGTCCTTTCTCTGTGTCCACTGCAATGAAAATTGCTGACATTTCCTCAGATTATAATGCAGAGCTTGACCTTGAAATGTTAGCAATACACAAAATCCTAACAGCAGAAGATGTAGCTGGAGAAAGGAAGTATGACCTTCATTCACTGTTCAGAGAGTTTGTTGCTTCGTATCTGTGTGTTAAAAATCCTATCTACAAAGATGCGTACGAGAAAGCAGAAAACCAGTTTGCTGAGCACTTTTCCAAGAAATTCAATCAACTTGCAAAGAATTTAGATAAAGATTTTGTTGGTACATACAAAGAGCTTGAAGAAGACAAAGCCAATCTCGAATTATTCATTGACCTTGCAACCCGGAAGGAAACTCTTGACTTGATTCTTCAATCTGAAGATGTGGAGGACACAGGAAGCGTAGCTATACTGTTTGAGGCATTCAAGAGTATTAAAGAAAGAAGAAAGCTTTTTGGTGAATGGGCAAAGATCATGGAAAAGAAAGGTATACATAATCCACGTTTTGATAAACTTTGTGAGGAGCTTGCATGTTATATTGACATTGTTGTTAACAGGAACATTTAAGTTTGTTTTGCATTTATCATCGTTTTTTTTTTTTTGTTTGTTTGTTTGCTTTCTTGCTTGCTTGCTTGCTTGTTTGTTTGTTTGTTTGTTTGTTTGTTTGTTTGTTTGCTTGCTTGCTTGCTTGCTTGCTTGTTTGTTTGTTTGCTTGCTTGCTTGCTTGTTTGTTGTTTGTTTGTTTGTTTGTTTCCTTTACCAATTTGTTGTTTATTTTTGTTTGTTGGTTCTCTTTCAGTTAACTAGTTTTCCTTTTCGTAATGTTATTGGTGGCAAGGGTGAATAGCACTGAGTAAAATTTCCTGTGGATTTCATATGTGTGTACAGTTTGTTTGATTTTTTTTTTCTCCCTTAATACTGCGAAGGGGTTTTATCCATGTTTCTTCCATCTGCAAAACGTCAATTTTTTTTGTGTTAAGAGAAATTAAATGTCGTGGTTAAGAGTCGGGTGTATTTTATCTGTTATTTATTTATATTCATTATTATTATTATTATTATTATTATTATTATGATTATTATCATTTTATCATTTTTATTTTATTTTATTTTATTTTATTTTATTTTATTTTATTTTATTTTATTTTATTTTATTTTATTTTATTTTATTTTATTTTTTGAAGAGAATATATAGTCTTTAATCAATAATTAATAATAACAATAATCTCTAATCAATAATTAATAAATTTTAAATATTTATACATTTTTTCAAGATTGTAAAAAACGAATAGAATTTGTCCATTATTTAAATATGAATATGTTAATATATAATACTTACAAAGAAGAAGGAATTATAAGATGAAAAACTGACTAATAAGGAAAATTGAAATATATATTAAATATATAACTATGTATCTTTATCTAAAAATCTACGTTAATAAGCTAAAAATCTAAATTTATAAAATGGCGCTTTCAGCAACCTGAATGCAGCAACCTTTCAGCAACCTGAATTTTATTTTATTTTATTTTATTTTATTTTATTTTATTTTATTTTATTTTATTTTATTTTATTTTATTTTATTTTATTTTATTTTATTTTATTTTATTTTATTTTATTTTATTTTATTTTATTTTATTTTATTTTATTTTATTTTATTTTATTTTTTTCATTTTCATTTTATTTTATTTTATTTTATTTTATTTTTTTCATTTTCATTTTCATTTTTATTATTAATTAATTAATTAATTAATCAATTAATTTCTTTTTTATTTTCTCCCATAGAAAGCTGGTTATCTAGTGCCAATTTTAGATGTTGGGAGTCTATCCAGTTGTCTGACATGGAGGGAACACGAAGGGCTTGTGAAGCACTAAAAAGAGCTGAAATGTCGCTAGCAAAAGCCATGTTAATATTAAAGCCTGAGAAACTGAAGGCTGCAAAAGGATTGTGCAAGTACTGCAGTGGTCAAATAAAGTGTATGACCAGTGCAAACCTGATAGACGAATCGAGCAGAATGGAAAAAGAAAGGCTTCTCGAAGAAGCACTTTTTGATTTAAAACAGTCACTTGCCATACACAGGAAGGTCTACGGTGATCATACTCTTACTGCAAGGACATTAAATCTTATTGGAAATTGCTACATGGAATGTGGTAAGCCAAAAGAGGCATTGACGTTTTACCAGCGAGCTATGGACATGAAAATCAAACTTGTTGGTGGTGAGAAACATTTCGATATACCAACATACTACAATCAGCTATCACAGGTCTACGAAACACTTGGCAAGGGCGAAATAAAAACGTCATCTGAGATATTTTGGAGTTTTCAAAACTTTGCCAACCGCATTTGGGATTCGATTTCTCAAAAAAAAAGACATGATTTAGAAAAGGCCACTGAATTCCTAGAGAAAGCATTAAGCCTTCAAAAAAAACTTGGAGTAAATGACACAGACGACACGGCTACGTTCCAAAGGAACCTTGCAAACATCCTTATCGGACTTCAAGACTATGACCGGGCCCTTGAATATGGTCAGAAATCCTTGAAAATAAGAAACAAGAGCCTTGGTAAACACCCAGAGACTGTGAGGATTTTGTACCTGATTGGGATCATTCATGAGTGGAGAAACGATCATAAAGCAGCTCTAGCAAGTTATGAAGAAGCTTTTGTAATGGAGGAGTCTTTACCTGAAGACAACCACAGTGTTGTGAGAAAACTACTGTGTGACAGACTTGAAGCAATGTGTAAGAAACTGAACAAGAAAGACAAACTGGAAGAGTATAGACCAAGAATGGAAAAATTTCAAAAGGTTAGGAATTAAAAAAAAATTTTCGGTTATATAAAAAATTCTCCAAAAGCATGATAGGCAACAGATCATTAGACCATTTTTGAATTTGTACAATACCGGGTTAGCCTTATTTCAGCGTCATAATATTTGCAAATACGAACAGTCAAAGAAAAAAGGTACAACATCAACAATACATACACTTTGAAATTCTTTGAAAGACTTTCACTGGAACACATGAATGTTCTACACAAAATCGAGGGTACCCTTGAGCAACAGAGAACTCGAAACTGAAGTGTTGTGAGTGACGGTGATCATAAAAGTACACAGAGAAAATCAAACCCATTAACTATTTATTTCACAGAAGAAATATAAATAGAACGCGCACGCGTGTCATGTTGAATAATAAATCAAGCGGTGATTGTCAGTGACAATCTGGCTTCATTGTGGGAGCATACATGTCCTGTATTATCTAGTGGTCTCGTTGCAAAATAGTCATAAAAGGTCTTAGGAGTAAATTGAAATGTTCTTTATTGTTGCTTTAAAAGGAGACTGACGCTGACGCTGGAAAGAAGCCTGATGCTGATGCTGACGTTGCTGATGCTGATGCTGAAACGGGAGAGGGGACAGACGTAATAACACTGTAAGCGTTACTGATTCCTTTTTTTTGTTTTATTATCGTGTTTACTTCTCTAACTGGTATTCCTAATTAATTATTTGTTGGTATCGTTGCTTTGCAGAGACGACAAAGGAGGATACTATGATTTCTCAAGCGACTTCTTTTTTCTTGAAGTTCCACGCAATGCCGTGAACACACCAATTAAAGTCAAGTACAAAGTTGACCCTTGTCGCTGTCAACCGCCCATGGCAGAAATAGCTACAGATGTTAGTTATTTCTTGGAAATGAGTTCCAGTAGGCCTGTGAAACTCAATAAGCCTATGTCTGTGACCTTAATGCATTCTGGACCTGGAAAAGAATATGGTTATAAAACTACTGTACTGGCCTTCAGTCAAGGCAAATACGTTTGGGAAGAACCAGAGTTAGTAGAGGAAGAAGCAAAAGGTATATTATAACGTACCTACAATAGATAAAATGGTTAAATTTTACACCGTGAAAAGATGAAAAAACTTACTGACTTTTCGGACACTATTCCTTCGTCGGAGTACTAGCTCCGACGAAGGACTGGCGTCCGAAACGTCAGTAAGTTTTTTTCATCTTTTCACGGTGTTCAATTTACCCTTTTGTCATTACTGTTTCATTAGAAACACCGACGCAGCTCACACTAGCTTTTAGCTAGTTATCTCTACCTACAATAGAGTTGTCTATGTGAAAGGTTGTCGACGGAGTAGCGTCCTTTCCTTTTCGCCCTCATGATGAATGCCAGCTCAACCAATCAGAAAGCGAGACAACAGTCCTTCAATAAAACCCAGCTTTTTTACCACGCCCCGTTTAGTAAAAACAACACGCGGAAAGTGATTAAACGAAACAAATGTGAATTTTTTTTAACAAATTCAAGGGATTGAATTGAATCTCGTTATTCATTTAGTATATGGAAGAGGTTATTGTAATAAAAATATAATTAATGTAGTTATGTAATTTTATTTATTTTATATTTTTTCGTAAATACAAGGATCACCAGCATGCAAAACAGATTTCATTCGAGTGCAGATCAGCAAGCTGTGTACCTTAGCAGTTGTAACCAGACTCATCACAGATCGATTCCAAGTCACGCACAAAGGATGTGTTGTCAGGTCTTCTGTGTGTGGTGATGTCACGATTGAGTTCCCCCAAGGAGCTGTAGCCAAGACCGTGGAAGGAACCATGAAGGTTTGGTTATTAAGATTAATTTTCCACGTTTAACGAAGCAATAGCTCTTTGCACATACGGGTAACAACACGCCAATAAACCTAAAAAAATGTTCAGTTTTGCGAACACCTATTTCCATTATTACGCACTTATCGAAATAGAATAATTTGTTTTAGTATGAATACACAGGTGATTATTGAAAATCTCGGGCGCTGATTGGTCGAGAAACTCAAATTATCACCCGATAATCACCTCCAGCGATAATCCAAAATGGCGGCCAGCCGCTTTGTTGCTGCTCCAAATTTTAAATGTGTCTTTTATCTTCTTCTTCTTCTTCTTCTTCTTCTTTTTTTTTTTTTTTTTTGAAAGAATCACCTGTGTATTTATACTAAAACAATTATTCACCTAGGGCTCAATGAATATCGGTACTAATAACCTCAACTTTGTTTCGGTTACTATGTAAGAGTTAATTACCGAGGGATGTATAGGCTTATTGCCTCCGTTCTCGGTAATTAAGTATTTTATTTATCAATTGAGAAGGTTTTCTATCAAATGTTGCTCATTATAAATGCGATAGGTCTATATATAGTTATTAACCGGGTTAACAACTATATATTGACCTCGCATTTATAATGAGGGTTAAACAAAAATAAATAACAAAGAAAACCGTGTCAATTGAGAAATAATCCCCGATATTCACATGTCGCCTTCGGCGAATAATTGTTAAAGAATATGTAACGGTATACATTGAAACCGTGAGAAGGTACATTAGAACAATTGAATTATGTGATTGACAGTATTCTACTACCCATTTAGCTGCATTTCACGACTTTTATATCGATCATCTCAGTCGTTTTTGTTTGTCCTTTTAAAGTTAATGTTGATGCCTGAAAACAAAGATGCATGTTCTATACTTTGTATGGATGGCTTTTCAAGTATTGCCTTTTTAAAGTCTGTTATCGTAAAGATGCCCTTGCCAAACAACACAGCAGAATACTCAACAAAAGACATTCGGCTTCTTCGCTTGGACGATAACAGATGGGAAGATAACGAATGGGAAGATGTAACAGATCAAGCAAAAATTGTAAAGCTTAGGACCCACATGGAATTTCGCGTAAGAAACTTCTCCTGGTAAGTATGTGCTGTGATATTGCTTGGTACTCGGTTCCACAATTGCTCCACTACATGAATGATGACTTATTATTTGAAAAAGGCCACATCAAACAGACGCTTTGCCGAAATGGCGACCGCAAAGATTAAACTGAGTATAAAACCAATACTGCACCGAAAAGAGCACCTTTACTTTATCAACCCTACGAAGTTTCATTACTATAGAAATCACAACGTGGTAAAACGACCGTTGGAATGCACGTCTCGCAGTGATAGATTTATGTACCACATGATGAGATTTTTGTGTACCACAGGATCATGTTTGAGAGCATGCGATTATAGTAGTGTTCGATATAAAAATGGGCTTGAAAGCGGATCAGATAATGCAAATTGAGCTATTGCCACGATTATCTGGACTACATGCACTATGTTCATCTGTTCAAACTGAAGATTTTTGACCAGACCGGTATTTCTTTTTATAACTGCAACAAGTGCTACGGCCACTAGTCTCCCCCACAGCCGCTTTCATTGTCGTCACTGAAAGCGGCTGTGGGGGAGACTATACGGCCACTCACTCCAGACAGTTTCATCCTCACATGGTACACAAAAATTTCATCACGTGGCACATGAACCTACCGCCGCGAGACGTGCATTCCAACGGATGTTTCACCACTGTACTCTAGTGATTTCCATAGTATGTCAGGTCTTATATCGCGGGCCGAGAAAACTTTAGTTGAAAGTTGACAAATTTACAAACGTTTGTACGTCTGGTAAAACGTACAATTAATCTTTGTAGGGTTGCTAGTAAAGGTGCTCTTTCTAGTGCCGTTATTGTTTTTCTAATTTAACTCATTGCGGCCGCCATTTTGGCAAAGGGTCTATTCAATACATTTGTGAAATTGTTGCTAGAATTTTTTTCCAATAGAAATGAAAAAGTAATATTTCCAAATTGAATATTGTAAAATTACTATGATTTTTTTGTTCATTTTTGGACACTTAGCCTAACTCTTGCTCCTAACACCTGATATAATACTTTCAGTATTGATTCTACCTAAAGTGAATAGTCGAATATATATGATGAAGTATTTTTAAAAACTGTTCGTGTGAAGCAGTTAAAATTAGTAGTATATTCAATGAAGCCTAGCCTGCGGTGACGTCACATAAACCTTCGTAACTTAAAGTGCGGACACATTAATCGGGACCACTTGAAGAAAGTTAACCAATCACTACAAAAAAAAAACAAAGGAATCAAACTTTAGTCAAACCAAGAAAGCATAAGTATGTTCCCTTGGTCAAACTTAATCCAATTGCAATCAGTAGCAAGCAACGAAGCCTAAATACCTGAGTAAAAATTATATGTTATTAATAACCGCTGGAACGAGAGATTGTGATTGGCTGAAATCAATATGATACTAATTTTGTTATCACTTTCTTGGCTAAAGTCCTTTTTATTTTAAATTTTGTTCATGAGGTCCCAGTTACTGTGTCCGCACTGTAAAGACTCAACACTTGAATGAAGAAATATTTCACCATTCAACTATTCACTTTATGTAGAATCGATACTGAAAGTATTGTATCAGGGGTTAGGTGCACTAGCACTTTAAAAAGATCGCTGAAGGGTCAATTACATAGTACCAGTTATATAATGGTTTTGAGTGAGCCCATGCTGATCATGGTAATAGCTTACCGGCACTGTGCACGGGTCCAGAATGGATACAAAGATCACGCTGCCTTCAGCGTCAGATCATTACTGTGTTAGTATAGGTATTATAAAATAATTGGGATACTACGCGCGTTATGATTGGTCGAAAACCATGTTTGATGAGAGTATCAAAACACGCTGTCGTCATTTTTAATCTATCGCGCGCGTAGGGAGAATTTACTTAGACTTTGCTTTTTTTCGATCTTTTCGCGCGTTTGTTATTTTACATCCCGCGTGTTTTGATAAGAGTATCAAACACGGAAAACTGTTTTTGATTTGTTAAATAACATACATGAAAAAATTACAAAAGAAAGAAAATATGTGAAATATTCAACGCATAATATTTTATGAAGTTCTTTCGTTCACAACCAACTATATTCAAAGCGATTTTGGTTTCAAATAAATGTAATTCAAATAGTTTCTCATTTATTTTAAACCCGAAATAAACTGTAACTGTAAAGTAACTGTAAAGTAAATCTGAATCACTATGAATGAAGACATTGGATTGGCTGACTTCGCAGCTAACGGAGTAGAATATTGAAAAAATTATACCTGACAGTTGTTGAACGTGTTAAGAAAATTTTCGGCCAAAATATTGTGTAAGCACTTACCACATCATATTTAATGGTCTTGCTCATAGTCATTTACGTTTCTGTTTTAATTTTTGCTTATTACTTCGGCAAAGAATCGCTCGAGTATTTCCTTTAGATCGGCTGGCTCATTATCGTCAATTCATGTCATAGATTGTTTTCTTCTCACTATTTCTCCCATATATTCAGCCTTAACGATTTACTCTTACTTGTGTTTTCTTTTTTGAACTGTTTTTTAGTTGTTTGATAGTAAAATCCGTAACATCTTTGCTTACTTTTACCTAAGATAAAATGGCTACAATTTTCCCCTAGATTTGCTAAATTTTTCTCAAATTTTTTGTCATGAAAATCTGTCACCTAATTGGCTAGAATTATTTTCCATTGTTTATTATCCAATCAAAAGCGAAAATTCCTTTTGTAATTTGCTTTGTTACACTTTTCTGCACTGTATTATACTTTTTTTGCAACACTGCTCTAACCCAAACAGAATTGAGTAATTTTTTCAGGTATGTTATTACTGCCTATAAAGATAGATTATTACTGTAGCGTATCTGTGAGAGCACCGGCCGCGTCTCTGGTTCTCTTCTGTGCTTCAATGCTTTTTCTCCGGTTTTTACAGTTTTCTTTCCGCAAAAACAAACAAAATTGCGATTTGTTTCGATTGTCGAAGAATCATTCCTTTTACATGAAGAACCTGATTATCTTGGTTACCAAAATTGTATATTTCTATAAATTAGGTTGTGAGAACACTTGATCGCATTAGTTGAACTTATAGCTTCTTTTTTTAATCTTTAAGTTGGTGGCCTTGGATATCGAAGGAAAAAATACAATCTGCTTCTAAGATATTTCGAACATTATGTTTTGGGCGTCACGTCTGTTTCGCTGCCTTCAAGGACACTGACGACGACGCACCTTTGTTACCAAAGTTAACGTTAGTGTGTGCTGAAAACCACATGGAAGATAAAATCTTATCTAAAATGAAAGGTAAAGGAATACCTGCCTGCCTGCCTGCCTGCCTACCTGCCTGCCTGCCTGCCTGCCTGCCTGCCTGCCTGCCTGCCTGCCTGCCTGCCTGCTTTCGTTTGATGGATTGCCATGCATCACTTCTAAAAAAGTTCTTATATAATTCACTCTAAGGTCAGGGCTATTCCAAACTTGCAATCACTACTAGTGATCAGAAAATGACACCAAATGATAAAGCCTACCCGAAGGTCAACGGTGCTGACATGAGAATTGAAAGGTTTTTTCTAAGGTTAGTAAAATTATGCGCTGTCACAGTCAACTCTTGCGCTGCAAGTTTATTTCGTGGTTTCCATCACTCGTTTTCCAAAAACATTTTTTTAAAGTTCAACTATTCACTTTATGTAGAATCAATACTGAAAGTATTGTATCAGGAGTTAGGTGCACTTTAATGTACTCAAGCTCATGCTATGCAGATTTCAACAAAATCGTTATCATTAAATGGCGTATATGATTTTTTCAAAGTTTCTTGAGAGGTCAAGTCTGTAGAAAGGAGTTAACTGTACGTGATACAAGACAAGATCAAGAGAACCACGAAGAACTAGTCATTCGTTTTTTCCCGAACCCTGAAGAAAACCTGGACCATTTACTATTGGGTATTCTCCAAATGAGCAAGGACAAGGTATTTTCGAGAAGTGGCGGAGGGAATCAAAGAACCCCACTGGTTAGTATTAATTTTTTTATCTTTAGATTTTAATTCTTCTGATCTATTATTTGCATATGCTTCTTTTTGCTTTTACATATAAATAATATGTTAAATTTAGTATTATAATTCCCATATATTTTCTTATTTATCTTTATCTTTAAAGTTGTCTATTTTATTTTACATTTATATCGTAAAAATCAATGGGAAATAAATTACTAATTATGATCATTATTTTGATTAGTATTTAGATAATTGTTTTTCCTGTTTGCCATTGTTTGTTTAGGCTAAAGATATTCCATCGCCTCCGATATGGTCAACCAAAGGTACGAAAGGCTGTTTTTTAACAATTATTCGCCGAAGGCAAAGTGAATATCGGGGAACATTTACTAAGCCGCCAGTCTTCTTCTTAAATTTTAGACTTGAATATCAGAAAAAAAGACGTAATTGAGGGTAAAAAAAACGTTTTAGTATTACTTCCACTCTGGCATACTTTGGGAAACCTCATAATCACCGCTCGAGCAATGATTATCGTCTCAGAATCACTTCTCGCTCGACCAATCACAGCGCGCGAAATTCTATAATTAAGTCAAAAGTTATACTCAAGTCGCATATTTCATATAATCCCGGGTTGATTACACCTAACTGATACGGTTCGACATGTCGTGCCATTGCATTAGAGAGAATATATTTGAATTTTTTTAGAAAGAATCGAGAGCTAAGATGTGATAGCTTAGAGAATTTTATTGATCCCTTGAGTTCCTGTTACACTGTGCAAACTTCTCAGCAACGTGTATCGCAATGCTTGAAAAGATGTAGCGTTGCAATTTGCCGAGTTGAATTGTTACACTGCGACGCGATCTTGGCAACTAGTAAATTTTTTGACTCCGCGGAAAGAAAAAAGAAATTTGGACATACGCTCTTTAAAAAAATTGCCTTAAAATTGTGAGAAAAAAATGTTGGAGAGATCATACACTTTGCAGTGGCGTTGCCAGTTACTGCAATCCGTTGCGAAAAGTAAAACTGAGTTCTACTTCGTGCAACGGTACGCGCAACAACAAAATAATTACGAGTTAACCCGTGTTCCACTGTGCAGTTCTCCAGCAACTTGTCACGCGACCGCGTTATTGATGAAAAATTGCAGTACAACAGGGCCTTTACTAGATTGAATCTTTGTGTTTTTTTAACTCCATTAAACATTTTCTTTCTAAGCTTTGAGTTGAACGTCTGATGAAAGTGGAAGTGGGTTGTTGCTCGCTCAAAAGCTGACAAAGTTATTCGAGTTTGAGAGTAAAACTATCGGTTTAACGAATGATAAAGAAAGAAAAATATATTTGGATTTTCTTTTTGATTTGCAGTGGCGTCGAATCTTAATCTCGAGCTCAGTAATGAGCAAAAGAGGTGGATCGTTGTCGGAATTGGCCTAAATAAAACCCTTTTGCCACCTTTACGAGATTTCCTCAAGAAAGAAATGTACAAACATTACGATGATCTGAAAACCAAGCACAGCATCGACAATCAAAGTCATACGAAGCACTTAAATGATGATCATGGAAAACAATTTCATTATGAGAGCATAAATAACAACAAAGCACGTCCCTACGACTACAATGTGAAATCTGCAGAAGACTTGGGCAAGTTGTATTTGATGCCATACATGGCGAAATTCACAGGTGAGACAACTTCAGTCCCTAATATTATAAATTTTTAAATAGACACTATTGTTTTGTTGGGAAATACGCCATTCGTATTTTTCATTTGATTTCAGTAACGTATTTTCCATATCCTCAATTGCTTACTATCAATCACGTGACTTTTTAGAGTTGACTGGGGGGCAAACAAGCGGTTGACTGGGGGGCAACTAGCGGATGCTAAGTCAAAACATATCAAAATAAGTCCTCAAACTATTGTATTTGACTATTTTCACGACATCAAACCAGAAAACAAGAGATCAAAACAACCTCCAGGATTCTACAAGCCATCAAAAAAGATCTATTACCGGAAGTGACGTCTATTGATAGCAACCGATAGTTAAGATATCGACGACGTCACTTCCGATGTTTTCCATTACAGTACATGCTGCATGCATGCTACATGCTACAAGTTTTTGTTTGTGGATGTGTCTATATAATGATAATAAAATTACAAGGCATTAAGTTCATCTTTTGTTGAAAAATATTTCACCACTCGAACACAAACTTCATATCTTAGCACCACCGCTTAAAAGCCCCTATTTTTTTCTGACCGATCATTCGTAAAGATTTGAATTAAATAAGCTTTTGCCGTGTCTTCACGTCGATCAATCCAGTAGTTGCTGCAGCTTTTTATGAATTATGCTTTATTGAATTAATTTTGGCGCAGCGGTAGTAAACTCACCCCTGATTCAATTTCTAGACTAGGTATCACATTTGAGCAGAGCTTGTCTGGTCCCTTCCTAGATTTGAGGGTTTTCCTCCCTCCACACATTGTCAACCTAACGCGCTAAATTCAATTCGATCTGTTAGTTCAGTACCGTTTGCTGACTTAGATCGGCCATAAGGTTGTTTCATGATATTTATAAATTAATAGGCTTCAGAAAAAAACCTTTTGTAAAAAAAATACTGGCCATTTCGACATATTAAATCCAGATCTTAGTTGCTGGAAAGCTGAAAAAAATAAAATTTCTCGTCATAAATGGCTAAAATATTTCTCGTTGTTTGTCATTGCAGGTTTTGATGATACTTGTGACATGTCTGCTGTTCTTGGTATTCTCTCGTCCGCCAGCGTATTTCCTCCTGACGTTCAAAAGTTGGCAAGGGACGTAAGAAGTGACGTCAGAAATCCTTGGGGTCACTGTAAATTTCTGGAGTGGGACGACACAAAGTTCACAAGGTGCTTTCAGTTGATGAGAGATCTCCTTCAAGCTTTAAAATTGCCTGATGACGATGAAAAACCAATAACGGACGAACTGGGAGAGTGGGAAACCATAGGTAAACTATTTTATAATTAACAGAAACAAATTAATACAGAGTTTCTAAAAACTCTCTTTTCCTCCCCTCCCTCTTGTATTTCCTCCTTGCCTCCGGTCATCGTCTTCTCTCCGCCTTCTTCCCATCTCCGTTATTTTCTGCTCCTCTCATCCTTTCTCTTTCCACACCTTTCTCCCTTTCTGCTTCCTTCTTCCGACTCTCCTCTTATTCCATCCTCCCCTCCTCCTTTCTTCTTCTTCTTACTCATCCTTCTCCCCTTGTTCCCCACCCTGATTTGTCCTTCACGATCTTCCTCCTTCCTCTTTCCTTACATGAACAAGTTGAGTTTATTTCGACCTTTTCCCTCGCAAACTATAGTCTTATCGTAGATTATTGCCAGCTGAAGAGCTACTTGTTTAGTTAGTCAGTATATTTTCAGGTATTGGTGCAGATTCTTTGGTAAAGTTTATCGAGTTTGCTCAGGTAGAAATCAAACGGTTGTCTCAAGAAGTAAAGCGTTTGGAAGCAAACGAGAAAGACGAAGCTGAAAAAATAGCCGCTACTTTACGCGATATCCTAGACATTCTCGTCAAGGAAAATAGAGACAAAGACAAGAAGTTAGAAGCTTTGGATACGAGAGTTACAGCTTTGGAACAAAACAGGGAATGTAGCGACAAAAAGATAGCAGTTGTAGCACAAAAACAAGAAAAGTGCGAAAACAGGCTTGAAACTGTGGAACAAAAAGTAAGGTTTTTTTGACAGAGTTGCAAAAAGTTATTTTATTTACGTATTGATGAGTCTTTTCCACACGTAAAGGGGCGTAGCAAGTTCTTGGTCATAGTGGCGATGTACCATTTCCCTCCCCCCCGTCCTTTTAGGGTTGAAAATATTAGTCCTTTATTGAGACTTTAACGTAACCAGTTACGTTACAAGACTGCCTACCTTTTAGGGTCAATTGTTATTTATTTCCTTTATTGATCAAATATAAACTGAAGAACAGAGGAAAGATGTTGTCTAGTCACTGATTTTACGATATCAGCGCAATCACTTTCTATAATATACAGTCGTACCTCTTAGTGGTTAAAATCAACATCTCTGCAAGAGCTTTTTCAATTTATGCGTAACTTGTAGGGGTCGTTTTCAAAAGCGACCGCCGATCACCTCTACCATTTACCATTTACCATTCACCTACCATTTACCATTTACCTATCATCTACCATTTGGACAAAGAGAGTACCCATGGAGGGGGGGGGGGGGGGGGATGGGGGAGGGGTGTCAAAAGACTCATTTAAATGTCTGTCACACTCAAAATCCATAAACGTACCGGTTACCGATCGTTTGATGGTTAGTTGAATGACTGACTTTGTTTGAATTACTGATTGACCCATCACTAGCACACTTTTCTGATAATGATGTTTTTGTCTCTTCATCGTTTCTACAGGTTAAAGATATTACACCAATTACAGACGAGGTTTGTAAAATTTTAGCATGGTACATTCTTATGATTATTTAGGGAGGACAATGTCCTTCATGGCCGTCCTATATGTCAACTCCTCGTTATTGCCATTTTCTAATCATATATCCTATCTTTCCATTTATTTTTGTGTCAATTGTATCCACTAATATTCCAACAATTGGTGAGCCACAGAAAGTCTCTGTCAACTTGTAAAGCTTCTTTTTAACCTTACTTTGTTTAGGATCCAGTAGAGTGTCTTGGGATTGTTATTACTGATAATTTCAATGACCTCCCAGAGGATATTTTCTACTTAATGTCAACGTACCTCGACCATAAAGACATACAATGGATAAAAGAGGGACCATGGAAACCAGAGAAATTTCTTCGTAAATTTCCAAAAAAAAGTTGCGATAAACCAAGAAAAGATTGTCTACAACATCTCGTGGACGTTTTATGTGAAAAATTTCCAGTAGCAATTTCTAGTTTAATAGAATTGCTAGGCGTTGGTAAGTTCCTCATTTTTTAATGTGTTTAGTTAGGGAATCCGTCTATATTAGGTTAACCTCAAGGTCTTCCTTGATGATGTCCGATTTGAATAAAGTATTATTATTATCATCATCATCATCATCATCATCATCATTATTATTATTTGAATAAAGTATTATTATTACGATCACACCAACATCACCATCATTACCATCATCATATCATCGTTATCATCATCAGATCATTATGACCACCATTATGATCACCATCATCATCCTAATATCATCATCATTTAATTACCAACATCATCATCATATCATCATCATCATCATAACATCGTCCTCCTCTTCGATTAAATATCTACCCAAATTCAGACTCGTATGCAACACGAAGAAGTTAGCAATTGACGGAAAGATAGGAAAAAAAACACAAAAATGTTATATTAACCATTACTTCTCCCCAGGTAAAGAGTTAGTGACTACGCCTCTCAAGGATAACAAAGAGCTCAAAGAAAAAACCATAGAAATTGTAAGTAGAAACCCGAATATCTGCTGGGAGACTTTGGCTGGTCATTTACACGTCGATGAAAAGATATTGAAGAAATGTAGGGAAGATTACTCGGGAGATACACTTGAAGTAACAATCCAGATGCTCAGAGAGTGGATCGAAACATCAGATGAGAGCTGTACATTAGAGATCATATTCGATGCTTTAAGGTTGTGTGGGTATAGAAAAACAGGGGAAGAACTAGCTTCCTATACGACGGAAAAATGCAAAGATAAAATTGCACAGCTAATACAAGCCGAGCAGAGCCGACAAGCCGAATCAAGCCGAACCCACGAGCCGAGCTAAGCCAGATCATATTTGATGCTTTAAGGTTGTGTGGGTATAGAAAAACAGTGAAGAACAAACTACCTATACGACAGGAAAATGCGGGGAGGGGGAGGGGGGGACTGGCGTAGCTATCGCGCAGTGATTGTTGTGAAAAGATAATAAGCAAAATAGATGAGTAGACAGTAATTCCCCTCCATGCAGGATTACACGGAGTAATTTTCTCTGCAACTTGTCTCGCAACAAGCCAAGCTGCAATAGTGTTACACGGTGCAACAGAGACGCAATCGGCTACACGCTGCAATGCCTCATGCAACATGTTTCGCAACGCCGTTTCGAGGGAAGTTGAAGAGAAATTTGCTCCGTGTAATCGCTCCTTTACACTCGCGACTGTTGTTAGTCACTATAGATTATATATATGATTTTGGTTCACGGCCAAATAAAATTAATCGAAATTTTAAATCAGTAATAGTATGTTCATGCAAGGACGGATCCAATATTTTCAAAAATGAATGTGCTTAACAGTGTAACTGTTGTAAAATGATGTCAGAGGGTTAGTGGGGTAGGTAATTTAAAAATATAGCTAGAATTATAACAATAAATTAACCTTTCCCGAATTTTCTCGAGTGAATATAAAGCAATGTTTCCAAGTCGAGGTTGGAAATGATAAAATGTAACAAATAAACGAAAACGTGAGTACCAAATTCTGGAAAGGTGTCTAGAAAGTAAGGATAAGATTTTGGGCAATTAGATTAGCCATGGTGATAATTGTGATAATTAGAGTTTATTGCTTTTATTTTTATCTGTTTATTTTATTTTTTATTTTATTTTATTTTATTTTATTTTATTTTTTTCAAAACTAAGAAGAAAAATCAAATTTCAGCCATTCGAGGGTTAAGGAGCAGCAGTAAGGGGGACTCGCGAAGCGCCGGCAGAGGCAAAATAGACCCCCGGCCCCCCCTGGGCTTTTTCGGGTTTGACGAGGCCCTACAGGGGGTCTTGCGCGATCCGTCGGCAGCCGCGCGATAAGTCCTTACTGCTGCTGTGTTGGGTACCGCAAACGGAGGTTAAAATATTTGTCGGATATACGATGCATGAATGTAAAAAGTTCGCCAATGACTTCTGTATAATTTGCCTAAGATCCAAAGTTAACATACCCAAGCCTCGGGGTTTCTGGTGTTGTGGTAAAAAAATGCAAATAGAAGATGACACGTCAGCACAGTGTTACGAATGTGGTAAGAATATTTGTAATGCCGTACCAAATGCTACCAGAGAGCAATATTACGCCAATGGAGGTCGTACGAAAACACCTTATAAGAGAATAAAATACTTTAGGGACTGGATGAGTCATATCCAAGGTTTACACCCGGTATATTTAGACGATGAAGTAAGGCAGAAAATCATAGACCATTTAGAAGAGCCAACCCCACAAAGTCTACGGAAAACGTTGAAAAAATTAAAGCTAGGGAAATATTACAAAGCTATTCCTTATCTTTTGTCTGAAATTACCGGTAAGTCTATTCCCGAGGTTTCTGATATGACAAAAGCCGAGTGGATGTTTTGTCGGTTGGATAAGGATATTCCTTATTACCCTGACGTAATCTACGAAATATTTTACAAAATAGACCCCAACCACCCACTGTTAGGATGGATTCCAAGAAGATAGTGGATCTTATGCCATAAGATGAGAAATTAGCATAAATCTTATGCCATAAGATTACGCGTAATTTCCAGACTGTCGTTCGATATGTAAACGAAATCCTGTCACGCTCTTTTCAAAGCAGATGTTTACTGAGCAAGCTTTCTTTGAAGCTCTTCTTTCGCTTCTTGATAGATCTTTTTGCGAGATTCCTCGGAAAGATCTTTCACGATGGTTTTTTTATTTCTTATGTCCGTCTTTAATTTCTCGTACTTTTCCTCTTCGGCTAAGATAAGCGAGAATTCTACGTCGTCTATCTTTCTGTCACGCAAAGCCTTTGAGACAAGGTCAGTGATAGTATTTACTTTAGCCCTTGACAGAGCTATTGTCGTGTCATGCTTGGATATTTTGCTTGACAACTGTTTCATAATACCCGTAGCAACAGCCGAGATAATACCACAGACGGCTCCAACGCTGGCCAAAGGAACTCCAACGATTATTCCCGGCCCAGTAAGCGAAGCAGCAACGCCGGAGCCCGTTAACACAACGGATATGGATCCTGAAGTTATCGAAATCTTATGTAGCGTACTCCGGGCTCTGACGTATTTCTTCCTAACTTTTTCATAGTGTTTTGTTTGCCCTTCCAAGTAAGCCAGGATTAAATTTGCTTTATTCAAGCGGAAGTTCTCGGCGTTTGATTCGTTAGGTTCCTTAGGAAGTTCAGGATAAAGTGGAGGTGCTGATGGTATAACATCCATTATATACTAATGTACGACGCTTTTGGAAATAACATAGAGGAGCAGCCACATCACGACAACCGCTGGAACTGGAGAGCATTTAAGAAATTGTATCCCAAAGCAGTAACCTCGAAGTTTGAAAGCAGACCTGACGGGATTTACTTTAAAGAGTTTAATGACTTAGTTTACACCAATAAGGATTTGGAGGAGGGATTGAAAAAGTTACACCCAGATAAGGAAAAACATGAGGAAGTTACCCCAAAGAAACCTAATTTTCCAAGGAATTTATTAATGACCAAGGAAGATTACCCATTTTATGACGCTGAAGGTGGTGTAAACGGCTTCGAAAAATTGGTAACGCATTTAGAGATTTCAGTGGGTAAACAATCATTTAACGTAATACTAAGAAATATCTATAAGAATACGATGTTGAAGCATACGTCGGGTAAAGAGGCCAGGGGATGGTTAGCAGGACCCAACATGCGGTATTGGCCACAGCAGTTAGACTTTGCTATTTGGGCTGCCACTAAAGGTTGTGGTGTTGCCGCGGACATGTTTCACATTTCATTTATGCGGTTTCACGTTGCCTTTACGGTAAGGAGGTTGTTGAAGGAGCTTAACGTACCCCTACCGGGAGATAAGGCATTTGATCCAATGAATAACCGCTACGACTCCGCTGCCCTAGAAAGGTTAATTAACGAGTTCAAACCACAGCAAAAAGATTTTCGTTATAAGGAGGGTAAGACGCATGGGCTGGGTATAGTTTACGTTTGGGGTGCCAATGGTGAGAAGCCAGCCGACTACGGGCATCAGGAATACCCAAGTGATGAGTTAGAGTTCGGTGATATGGGTGGTGATAAGGGCAATAATTCATTAATTACTAGAATTCAAACGAACTACCCCGGCACTTGGGATCCGTTCGTGTTAATGAAAGGAAAAGGTCTAAGAAACCTAGCCAGGATTAACCGTAGCATAGAGGCATTCGTGTACTGCATCCTGGGAGCGCAGGTAAATACCCGCAACCCCATTGTTGGATCCCAAGGCGCTTCACAGGAAACGCAACAAGAATTCCTAACTTTATTTGAGTCTGCAATAATAGAAAATGACATATCTAAATCGGTGCAGAGATATCAATTAGCGGTGCAGCAGTCTAAAGTGCGACTGGATTACGCTTTGTCGCCTGGTTGTTGGTTAATGCCAAGTAATTTGGTTATTAACGCCAATTCCGTTGTGGGTTATAACAACAAGCTGCAGCGAGCTACTAAGGATATGAAGTTTGGGGTGAATGACGTGAACTCTGACATGACCAAGGGCATTACTCACTTCGTAGAGAAACCAAAAAAAGAGGTAGAAAAACCATTAAAAAAGGCGTACGTGCCGCCAAAGAAACCAGTAAAGAAGGTTACCGAGGAATATGACCATAACCTACTAAAAGCCGGCCTAGCAGTCGCGGGCGTTGGTCTGAGTTATTATATATGGCGATGAACAACCCCTACGTAGCTGGAGTAGATTGTGTCTATACGACTTACGCAGGCGAGAAAAAATACAACCAGGCATCTTGGGTTGATGTCACGGGCATGTCCGTGAATTTGAACTACTCAGGAAAGAAATTGATCCTTTGTAGTATTTGCATTGGTACGAGCAGCCATGCCAACGTCGGCTTTAGGTTCCTGGATGCGAACGGCGTACTACAGCCTATGCGTGCGAAGACAAACAACAGGGAGCCTGCGCATTTCTCCGTAGAGCCCAACCCAACCAGCGCCGAAAATCTATCGGTTTGGACTTTCCACATGGTCGTCGATTGCCATGGAAAGGTAAAGCTGCAGATAAGAGTAGACGATACGGGAAAGGTTACGGTAAATAGCATAGAAAATCAAAGGGATACAGCCTATAATCACGCTACCATTAGCACCCTTACGGTAATGAGTCTTTAAATATATGAACCCACACGTAAAGGAAGAAGGCTTTCATTGCTATTTAGGGGAGATTTATTACCAAGGGGATGAGTGGTTTGATACCGAAATTTGGGTAAAGGTTGGTGGTTTAGGATTACTGATATGCACCCTTGACGTTAACCTACGCAATAGCTGTAATCTTGGGATTAGAATTGTTGACGAAAACAATACCCCACTATTTCCATATAGAAAAAAAGAAAATAAGAGGCACTCATCACACTTTACGTATGAGGCTTCAAGTAGTAGGGAAAATCAGTCGCCGGTGACTTTTCATATGATAGTTAATTGTCAATACGCGAAGCTTCAACTTCGCCCCAGCGACACCGCAGGAGGTGATAAGTATAAAGGCTTTGTTGTATTTAATGCCGCGACGTTTAAGGGCGACGTGGTGAACGCTGTTTGGAATCATAAGACCATTAGCACTATGAGCGTGCTGCCGTTAGTTCCGCATTATCAAGGTGGCGCGAATACTATCTTTACTTATCCCAAGTCGAGAACACCTCGGGCACCCAACGACGATAAGCCCGACATAACATACAAGGACAAGATTAGCCCTTCATCTTCTTCAGGAGTACCACCCCAATAGCGACAACCAAGATCCAGATGTTATTCCCCACGAACTTCAACAGTTCTCCGCCGGCCCTAAGTGTCAGGCTAAGAACACTACCAAGCAGCCCAGGAAGACCGGCTGCCATCTTTTTTCCCAAGTCCGTTAGTCCATTGCCTAATTTCTTTACGCCCGCGCCCGTAGCCTTAAGCGTGGATAGGATAACTCCTACTACGCTGGAAATAGCGACCGCAAATGCCAGCGGCACGCCATACTTCAAAAGGGCTCTTTTTATCTTTTCCTTGGTGGTAAGCCCCAGCTCCTTTTCCTTACCTTCTATTTGCGTTTGTAATTCCGCAACTCTTTCCTGAAGGGTTTCTATTTCCTTTTGGGCTGCCTCCCTTTCTTCTTCAGGGCGAGTTTGATCTTCGATTATTACTCGCTGTCGATCTATTTCGTACTCCAAGTCTTCGACGGCCTGTTGAAGTTGCCGCATTTGTTCCTCCGCCACTGCCTTGTCCAGCATTACTTGCCTTTCTCTGTCAACAGACTCCATCAATTCTTGTCCTAAGCGCTGTAGTTCTACGTCTTTCCCCGCCGCTTCATTTACCGCAGTCTGTAACCTTTTTACCACACCGCTTTTTTCATCCAGCAACTCAGTCAACCTAGCTCTAAAGTCTGCAATTTCAGCGGCATGACTCTCATTGGTTAACCTACTTTGTTTCATGAATTCATCTTCCAATTCTTCTATTCTGCTTTGTAATGCTATGTTGTCCTCCTTAAAATCATCAAGTAGCTTAGTGATGCCACCCTCATCTTTGGTTAGCATATCAAGTTGTCGCGTAAGGTCATCGATGGTTATATTATTTTCCTGTATTTCATTCTTAAGTGCTTCCCTTTCAGTCCTTATTTTCTCTAAGTATCTCATTAAGCCTCCAGTCGCGTCGCTATCTTTTGGAAGTTCTTTAAGTTGTTTGCTTTTTTCCTCTTCGACGGTCTCTAATTGTTCGAGTCTTACCCGGTGCTCCTCTTGCAGTCTGATTGCGGATCTGAGGGCATCTTTAGTGGCAGGGTTCAAAATACCTCTACGGAAGGCCCTTTGAGCAGCTTCTGTTTCCTTTTGAGTCAAAGTGCTTAGCATCGTCAAGTTGGGCGTTCCAAGCGCATTTGTGACTCCTTTTGGAAGCTGGTTGTTAAGCAGGTGGGAATTCTTCCTTTGATACAGGTTATACCATTTTTCCCTACCCGATTCTCTAACTTGAACCTGCCCTTTGTCTCCTATTTGGATGTCCAAAAGAGCCAGGTTTAGGCTTGGGTATCGCTCTCTTAGGTCCTTGATGAGGTCCGCTATTAAGTCCGACCGCACGCCAAGGGATTCCATTTGTAAGTATTCTGGAATGGGCGTGGGGGGGTTCTTAGACCTAAATTTATCTCTCAAGGAACGCATAGCATCGCGGGCCCTGACGCCATACTTGCTCAGCAATTTATCGAAAAGGCCTCGGGGGTCTACATTGTCATCAGGAAGCAGGGTTCATATTCTTCGTCATTAATATCGACTTGGCCTTCTTCGGTAAGGGGGTCAAAATCCGTTCCTTCTACTTCCATTATATATGACAAGCTCAAAGTTAAATCCCAACGCATTACCTAAGCAGGTTGGCGGGCTGAAAGCAGAACGCACCTTTCACCGGGTCACATTCACGCCCAGCAGCGCAAAGCCAGGTGAGACGCTGTATGTGGGCGTTCCCCGCCTAACGGATAACCTAGTCTTAGTACCCGGCACCTTGGCGTTAAGGTTCGACCTAGCGGTGCAGCCAGATACCGCAGACAAGCGCTATACCGTCAATAACGTGGGCAGGAACCTCGTCTCTAAGATGAGAATCAAGTTTGCCGGGGAATCCCTCTTAGACTTGAACAGGTACGATCTGTTCACCACGTATAAGGATCTGTGGCTAACAGCCTTCGACCGTGCACAAAAGATAGAGCAGGGAATTGGAAGCGTTATTCTTCGTAAGCTTCGCAGCGACACCGACCCGGCGCCTACGGAAGCTAGCGGATCGACCGCAGTAGCAGACGCAACAAGGGTAAAGACCGCTTATGGTAGCAAGTACGTCATACCTTTGGACTTTGAAGTGATTACGAACCATGGCGTGTATTACCCCAGGCAGTTATCCGAGTTACAGTTTGAAGTAACCTTGGCGGACACTACGAACGTTATAGGAGGAATGGACAGCGCAATCAGTGGAGCTGTTGATCCCTACAAGATAACTAACTTGGAATTACAGTACGAGACAGTCTACTCTGAGGAGTTGGCTCGAAGTGCGGGTATGGAATACAGCTCCGGAAAGGCATTCCTTTACGACCACGTAGTGATGTATAAGACATTTAGCTTCTTGGATAAGACGGATGAGGTTATCAATCAAAGCATTAACCTCCCCCGAAGAAGTCTCACGGGGTTAATGCTGGTGTTTGCCAAACCCTACGAAGCCGGTAAGCGCGACTCCGAGGCCTTTCACAACCCCAACATTACTAACGTCGGCGTGAACATAAATGGCGTTCCAAACAAGGTCTACTCCCAGGGAATAAAGCCCGTAGACGTATACAGGGAGGCAAAGCGTAAGTTTGGCGACCAAATTAGCCCCGAGGAATTCTTTAAGGATAAGTACGCGTTATGGATTGACATGCGCACCATTAACGACGAAGACCTACATGGTCAGGGTCTGCGGTTGGTAAATACGCAGGATGGCATAACATTGGAGATCAAACGCACCAAGAATGCTTCCGCGGGCAATGATGACAAGATAAACTGCTACATCTTCGTCGTCTCAGACGCGCAACTGAGCGTAGAAATGAACCAACTTAAAAGTGTTGCATATTAAGGTTAAAATATTTCTTAGATATACAATGCTTCGCGTATTTGAAAACAACGAAACCAAACTGCAATGCATAGTGCAAGGCGAAACTTTGTACTTCAAAGCGAAGGAGGTGGCTTTGGCGTTGGAATACGAGAACACCAAAAAGGCTATTAGTGACCACGTGTCTGAGAAGTACCAGAAAAGGCTGAGTGAGTTAAGGGTAACGAATCGTGCCCCTTCTACTATGCATCCACATTCCGTGTTCATTTCCGAACCTGGGTTGTATCAGCTGATATGTAGTTCGAAGATGCCAAAGGCCGTAAAGTTCCAGGATTGGGTCTTCGAAGAAGTCCTTCCCGCGCTAAGGAAAACAGGTAAATATGAAAGGCGCTTTGACGGTCCAAACAAGTTGGTATTCAAAATAGAAAATGAGTTCGACTTACATAAAAAGGTGGTGGACTACATCCGCAGGTTTTACCCCCAAATGCTCATAGCCCCTGGTCTAGGCGAACTGCAGGATTCAGACGGCAAACGTATAAAGTGCTGGCAGAAAGGATATCAACGCGGTCAACCCGACTTAATGATCTTGAATGCGCACACACATTACTGTGGATTCTGCATAGAGCTAAAGACCCCAAAAGGCAATGGCAGGTTATCTGAGGATCAGCAACTACTCTTACAGAGGTATGAAGAAAACGGCTATAAGGTGCTCGTAAGCAGCGACTACGACGAAATCTGCAGGGAGATCACTGCGTATGCTGAACACCTACGAATTCCCTGCAGGTGGTGTTGTAAGGGCTTTAAAGCCTCGGAGACTTTGGGAACGCATTTGAGAATATTCCATAGAATATATGGACAAGGATAAATTTAACGAGTTAAAGTTCATACAAACGCACTGGAGGGATTTGGTGGTGGGGGAGATTTATGAGATAAAGAATTATGTGGTCTTCGAAGACTTGGACCGCCTGCGCTTGGTCTTAAAGGATAAAAAAAGAATATACACCCTTTGGGCGCCCGATAGGATAAGGTACGCCATCGAAGGGCAGGATGTTACCCATGTTATGAGTCATGGTAAAAAGGATGGCAGGTGGGTATTTGACGTGGTTAAGTATGAGCCTGAGAGTCCTCTGCATTCGTAAGGACGTCTAATAGGGTCCGCTGCGCTTTAGGATCCGCCGAGCACCAATGACCAACGAAGGATCCTTCGGGGAATACCTTGCCGCAATGAAGGCAGGTGTATTTTTTACGCGGTTTTGGGGGCGTAATGCAATCGGCTGGTAGTTCGCACGTAATACAGTCCATATATTGAAAGGGTGATTAGGAATCCTCCTAAGAAGGTGGCTGCGTAGGCTAGCATATACCTTTAAAGGGTGTCCTTATTTTTCTTGTCGTTTTGATGATACTTAACAAACAACAATATCAGGATTTGAGACTCTTTGCACAAACCCCATTCTAAAAGGGTCTCAGAATGTTGAGTATAAGGTTGTTATATTGTTAAGGACGTTTATTTGTTAAGGCAGTTGAAGATATGTTCCTCTTCTCTGACACAACCACAACGATCGCACTCCTGCCTCCAATACTCCCTTTTAGTCCACGGAACGCCTTGCGCGTTCAAAAGAGGGGAAAGTACGGACTATCTTCTTATGGTAATCTATGCGATTCCTTAAGTAATCCTCTTTATGCGGGCAGCGACACATCAAATCCGCACATTGGTAGCAATCCACGCCTTCCAAGTCGTAGCTCCCAAAGAGAAATCGATAGTTGACTTCATGTGTTTTCCGATGCGTCTGTAAACGTTGACGACTGCTTAGTATCTTATTACAGAAACTACACTGTCTGCTTTGTTCACAGACGCCCCTTTTCAGGTGCTCGGAGGTGTTAGGGAATTCCTTATTACAGCCTTTGCAAAGCCCACAAATGCGTTTGTCTTGATGTTGTCGCATCTTTTGAACGGTACTGAATTCTTTACCACAATCCTTACAAACTTTACTAATTGGTTTCTTTGTGCAAACGCCACGACGAACGTGGTATTGTAGTCTTTGCTTGGTGCTGAACACCTTTTTACACATTGAACAGTTCATTTATACTTAAGTGTACCTTAACCACAATATAACGTATTTTTAACTTTATTGTTAACATTCTAAGACATCTTTTAAAACAGGTCTACGGGAGCATACAGCTGCGTTTAAAAGATGTCTTAGAATGTTAAGTATAAGGTTGTTAAAGATATATGCATGAGTCATTTAAAAGACACCTAAGAATGTTAAAGATAAGGTTGTTATATTGTTAAAGATATCGCGCATGAGTCATTTAAAAGACACTTCAGAATGTTAAGTATAAGGTTGTTAAATTGTTAAAGATATATGCATGAGTCATTTAAAAGACACCTAAGAATGTTAAGTATAAGGATATACATATGAGTCATTTAAAAGATACCTCAGAATGTTAAAGACTATTATTTCTTTTTTTAAGAAGATACCTAAGAATAAGGTTATTTCTTTCTTTAAGGAAAGTAGTATCTTTAACAATATAACAACCTTATCTTTAACATTCTGAAGTGTCTTTTAAACAGCACACGTATATATCTTTAACAATATAACAACCTTATCTTTAACATTCTGAAGTGTCTTTTAAACAGCACACGTATATATCTTTAACAATATAACAACCTTATCTTTAACATTCTGAAGTGTCTTTTAAATGACTCATGCGCGATATCCTATGTAAATTGTGTAAGTCATTTAAAAGACACCTAAGAATGTTAAAGATAAGGTTGTTAAATTGTTAAGACTACTATTTTAAGAGATGTCTCAGAATAAGGTTTGTGTAAATCCCATTCTTAATGAAAACAGCACATCCTTAACAATATAACAACCTCATACTCAACATTCTAAGACATCTTTTAAACGACTCATGCAGTATGTCTTTAACAATTTAACAACCTTATACTCAACATTCTAAGACATCTTTTAAATGACTTACGCAATTTACATAGGATATCACATAAAGTCCTTAATGCTTTCTTTTGCCCAACCGGCCATCGTCAAAAGCGCACCAAACCTTTCCGCGCGCTTCAGACTGCACATTTCATCATACAATTCCTGCACGCGCTCCCGCAGCCGATCGATCTCCTCCCTTTGCATTTCTATGGTGTCTCTTTTATCTTTTGCGTCGCCGGCAATTCTTCTTACTGCGTCCACTGGGTCCATCGTATATATAATGGATCCGAACCATATTCCCTGCAATGTTCTGATAGTAGGACCCACCGGCTGCGGAAAGACCCAATTCATCGTGGAGCAGCTATTAGGACCCTTTAGATACCGTTTCGACTATATCGTGCTATTATGCCCCACCTACGTGAACAACCGCACCTGGGAAGGCATAGGAGTGAAAGATGACGACTTCTTCGTAGATATCTTAGATCCTAACGAGTTATCTGGACATCTTAAGTTTTGGCATCGACAATTCCCTAAAGATACACAGACACTCCTCATATTGGATGACATTGCCTGTGGGGACGACGTAAAAAAGCGCACTTCGGAGTTGGTGAAGCTCGCCTTCAGCGGCAGACACGACAATATCAGCGTTTGGTTACTTTCCCAGCAGCTTACCAGCGTCTCTAAGCCCTTCAGGGAAAACATAGGCTCCCTGGTCGTATTTTATACGCCGAGCAAGTCCGACCTGGAAACCATCTTAAGCGACTACGGCGGTGAAATATCCAAGGAACAGTTACACGAATACATGCGGCATTTAAAAACGCACCAACATTCCAAGATGATCTTCTCTTTGAGATTTCCCTACACGGTTGGAATCTATGATTCCTAATGTATATGGATATTGAGCAGCTCTTAGATGAAGTCCCCACACAGCTAGATGAAAGTAACCTCAAGGAACAACTTAACATCCTTGTGTCTTCGGGGAAGTGTAAAGAAATGATAGGCAAGGAACTTACCCATGAGCAGGTTAATAAGTTGTCAGAAGAGGAAGTCAAAAAGTTCCATAAGAGATACGAGGCTGCCCTTGCAAGTAAGACCACGGACGCCGTAGCAGACTCCGCTATCCAACTTGCGACTAAATTGCTTGCACTTGCGCTGCCCATAGACGACGTGGAGCAACTGCGGAAGGACATAAGAGATGACTATGTCATATCCCAAGAACTTAAGATAACCTGCGGCTGGTTGTCTTTGAAGTGCGGTAAGTTAATGGCAGTCGCCTCTGCAGCTTTGCACGTAGCTCAGCACGTCGACTTGAAGGAGGTACTAGGTTCCTTCGGAACATCTTGGAAGGACTTCAAGAAGGACAGAGAAGTCGAAAAGGTCTTCCAGGCAGCACTTGCTGAGGTACCTGATCAAGTCGCCTCAAGTCCTCCTCAAGTACCTAGTTAAGTTATCCTTAAGTACTTAGTCAAGTCATTCCCAAGTCATCCTTAAGTACTTAGTCAAGTCATTCCCAAGTCATCCTTAAGTACTTAGTCAAGTACTTAGTCAAGTCGTCCTTAAGTACTTGCTCAGGTCCTATTAAGTTACTTATCAAGTCCTTCAAGTCCTTAGATATAAATGGAACCAGAGTCGAAGGTAGAGCAGCCCCAAGAGGAGCAACGAATCACCAAGGCTAAATCCCCAGGCAGAGTTGCCGCGGGGAAGAAGCTCGCGGAGATGAACAGGAAGAACAAAGCAAAAAAGGAGGAAAAGGTAGAAGAGAAAGAAGAGGAATCCTTTATTAATCCAGGCTACGTCATTGGCGCGATAGGAATTGCTATAGCAGCAGGCAGCCTCTACTTACAATGGCGGGCTACGAAGCCAAAAGTAAAGTGGGAGGCCGCAACATATCGCGTGCAGGAGCCCCCTAAGAGTAAGATCCCTGAAATGGAGTAATAACCTTCTCGCTTTGTAATATAATGTCGACCGCGTTGTTGAAAACTGTTGAAGAAGCAGCTATCATTACTTCCATCGTTGCGGGTATTGGTTGGGTAGGTAAGAAAGTGCTCAAAGAAGGCTTTACTGAAGACCCAAGCAAGAGCTTCGCTAATTTTGCTAAGATGACCGCTGCCGTAGGCGGGGCTATCATGCTAAAGGATTACCTACGGAAGGAAAAGTACCTACCTACGACGTAATATATAAATGGCTAGCGTGGTCGTAGGTGGAATTGTTGCAGCTTTAGCATTCACTGGAGCTAATTATGGTGGTCAGTATTTGGATAGATTAGTTAGAGGTGACAAAGGCGCAGAAGCAGCTGCTGAGAGGAAAAGGCATGATTTAGCGCTGGAGAAATATCAGCGAGACGTGGCGGCTTGGAATGAAAAAAGACAAGCTTACAGGGATTGGTTGGACAAGAACTACCAAGACAAAATGCAGGCGGATAAGAACTTTGAAAATACAGACTACGCCTTTAAGCTCTATGCGCAAGCACACCCCGACTTTAGGTTAAGAAAGCCTCAGTTTAAGGATTACTACCAGCCTTCTAAGAAACAAAAAGACAATGAGCTGGTCTTTGTAGGAATCGCAGGGCTGGCGGGAGGCGTGGCCTTGGCGTATCTAATATAATGATCGTCTTTTTGGAAAGCGACAAGAATAACTTTACTACTTATCTGAATCCTCCCATCCGCGCGGAAAGGGTCCGGCTGGTTAGTTGCTCTTTGTACAATTCTTGGTATAATTTAGTCAATGGCATGGTCAACGTACTTAAGGCGCCCGGCAAATATCAAGGTGAAATGCTACCCGATGGACATTACACGCCAATCACCCTTGCTAAGGAGCTCGCCAAGCGCGGTTATACTCTCACCACGGGATTACCACACGAAATGACCTTCAAACATAATATGCCAAACTATTCAGTAACTTTTGGAAAGTCTGACCCATTGGGATCTTTATTATGTGCCTCGGGCAAGACAATTACCAACACGGCCGTGCCTGTAAAATGGAAAGTCGCATCCTCTTACGAATTCTATTGCGATTTAGTCAATAGTTACAACAATGGAGAAAAGTCTTCTCTTATGTCCAAGTTTCTGCCCAAAGGTAATCCATTTGACCCAGTAGAATACACTCCCATTTCTTTAAGCTATGACTTGTCTAATTTGGTAGAAAGCATAAACATCACCATTAAAGTGGATGGAAAGACGGTGGATTTCAACGGACGCAAGATCAATCTCGTTTTGGAATTCATATAATGGGCCGCGTAGAGGACAAACTCAAAAGGATTTACTATGGACCTGAAGGCTATTGGAAAGGAGCGTCAGCTATTAAAAAACTCGCGACCGCGGCCAGGGTATCAGAAGAAACGGCTAAGAATTGGTTAAGAAAACAAACCATCTGGCAGGTCTATCTTCCCGTTCCGAAGTACATTCCCAGGCCCAGCTTTACCGTAAATGCCCCCAATGAAGTTCATCAAGCGGATTTGCTTTTCTTACCGCACGACAAGGTGAGAAGAAAGACCTATAGGTACGCTTTGACCGTAGTTGATATCGCAAGCAGATACAAAGACGCCGAACCCATAACCAGCAAGGATTCTGGGGAAGTCGCAGAAGCCCTAGGTAGGATTTATAAGCGCGTTTTGAAATGGCCTAAGCTGCTGCAGGTGGATGCGGGGACAGAGTTCATGGGCGTGGTTACTAAGACCCTGAAAGACCACGACACCAAAATTAGGAGAGCCGAAGCTGAGTACCACAGGGGTCAGAGCATCGTCGAAAGATTCAATAAGACCTTGGCCGAGCGTCTCTTTGGATACCAGTATTGGAAAGAGCTGGAAGATCCCTCCAAACGCAACAGGGAATGGACACAGCGGCTCCCCCAGGTCATCGCGGCTTTGAATAACGAGGCGGCCAGGACTACGGGAATGAAACCCAAGGATGCTATAAAATATAAACACGTGGAACACAAGTCCTACGTCAGAAGTTCAAGGGCGGTCGGACTGAAGGAAAAAAAGCTCCCCCGCAACATAGTGGTCAGATACCTCTATCAGCCGGGGGAACTCGAAGGTGGCAGTAAGAGAGCCACGGATCCTAACTGGTCTTTGGAAACGTATGAGATTTCAAAGTCCGTCACCAAGGAAGGGCAACCCGTGTTGTATTACCTAAATGGCCCAAGTCGTGGATTTGTCATGGAAGAGCTGCTCATAGTTCCCAAAGACTCAGAGTAGCGCAGCACCGCGCGCCCGATTACACTCTAGGCATGTCAGTGTTACGTTGCCTCTGCAATGCCCGCGTTTGTTGTTGATACGATCCACGGAGAACTGCTGATCGTCATTTGGGTCAAACCTCCATAGTAGAGGTATGTTACATTTGGCACACCGCGCCCCTTTCTTATAGACGTCGTCCACGCATAGGTCGAACGTCATATTTTTTTCTTCGTCGTGCCGCTTGTAGCGAAGGAGTTTCTTGGCGATGTTCTCTTTGGCTATGTCTTCTGGCGTCTTATCGTAACGCAGTTGCGGACCCCAGGCTCTTTTCAACTGTTTGGCATACTCCACACGACTTACGGCGGTGTAGATAAGGTTGCTCCAACACAGCCGCTGGTCTATGATCCATAAGGTTTCTTTTATGGTAAGCCCTTGCGCGCTGTGGACTGTCATGCAATAGCCCAAGCGCCAGTCTGGATGGGAGGTTATTTTTTCCACCTTTTCTATGGGTACCCAGGCTTTATCGTGCGTTACTGCGTTCTGCAGTTGGATGTCGGTACCAGGTACCCAGACGTCTCTTTTTTGCATGCGGGTGTCGTGGGGTTTGTAGCAAACAGGTACGGGATGCGTAGGGAAGCGCTCTCGGTGTATATTTAGCAAATCCTTTTGTATGCGAGACTGTGCTGCGCGTTTGCTGCTTAACACCAAATCCTTTGGATGCCACGTGTACAGAAAGTCCTCGTAGGACTTCGCTCGTACGCGCTTGCGCAGTGTTTTGCATTGCTCGGCATCACTGAGGCCCCGAAGTTCCGCTTTCAGGTTTCTTATTTGATCCTTACTGCGGTAATCTGCGTTAATTTCTTCATGATAGTCTACCATTTCTTTTAGCCATTCGTGGGGCATCTCTCCGGCTATTGGAGGAGGCTGGCAGGGATCTCCGGCGAATATTACTTGACACTTTCCACGAAGGAATTCTACGAACTCCTGCAGGATTTCCAAAGGTACGGTGCAAATCTCATCCCAAAGTATCACCGGAGGTATGTCGTGGATGGCTTCAGGTACCCACTTTTGACCATTCCAACGGAAGAAGCTGTGGTAGGTCTGCGCGTCGTAGCCCATACCGCAGAGTTCTCTTTCCAAACGGTGCGTTGGAGTTAGCACTTTTATCTTAGGAAAGAGTTCTAACACACGCGTAGTCTTACCGCTACCTCCCGTACCGTAAAGGTAAGAGAAGCGTTGGTAAGAAATGGGGTCTTTTACGGTTGGCATGGGCCTCATTGTGGGCATTACGACGCCCCAAGTATTTTCGCCGCGATATTCCACGCGTGCTCTCCATGCTTTTATCTCCTCATCTTTAACGCGCCATTGACCACTTTCCGCCAACTCGTCGTCGGTGTAGAATTCCTTCATCTTTTCTAACACTTCGGGCTTTACGTACAAGGAATCCGTGGCTACGCGCGGGATGTCCTCTTTGTCAAACCGCAGGAGCATCGCGAGAAGGTTAATGTGCGCATAGGCAAGCATGCTGGCACGCAGATGATAATACTGCGGTCGATGGTCTTGGTAATAACACAGCGCATTCCATTCGTGTAGTTTATCATCTACAAGGTAATCCCATTTCTCTACAGACACCATTGTTCCTTCATCATGTGCGCGCTTTATAAGGAAGCTTAGCTCACCTTCGTCCGTTATCAGGCGCCGCTGCATATGTTTTTCACCTTCTTTTGCGCCTTGCGTGAATTTACCTATGACCACACGCGCCGTGGGGTTATGCTCCGGTAACCATTGCGTAAAGGCGCTGTGACAAAGTATGGCTTCATGCGCTGTGTATTTTAAAAGTTTACGCTCTTCAAAGAACTTCAATAGGGGCACCGGTATCCATTCTTTCTCCTGCAGGTGCTTTCCGTACCACGCATAGATTATTGGATGTAAGTCTTTTGTAAATTTCCAGCTGGTTAACCGTACGAACCCCGTTGCTGGGGCGTCGTAGTGACCATCCAACGCAACACGAAAGAACTGCGAATCTGGATGTCCGTAACGGTCGTAATATTCCTTACAATCTCCTAGGCCTTTAAAACTTGCGGGGTAACAATGTTTCATATCCAGAGACACGTACTCGTCTTCGTCGTACTCCATGTTCCAAAGACCACCGTGACCGTGTTCTACACAAGCTTTAGCTATATCTTTGAACTCCTCCGGTGTGGATTTCCACCCGTTTCTCTTTTTGGCCGCTAAGAAGTCCAAGCTGCGACTGCTAAGGACCTCGTCAGAGAAGTCTTCCCCTAAAGTCTCACAGGCGCTTTGAATGCGCAGCTGTTCAATTTCGGGTCGATACAAAGTGCCGTCTTGCGTCATAAATTGACTTCCCTCCGCGTCCATCAACCAAATGGAATTCTCATGGATTAACTCTGCCAATGGAGAATTCTTATAGACCTTCGTTTCCTTCTTCCTTGGGAACCGCAGTTCGCGCCACGCATGTGCGTTATGCTGGTAGATGACTATAGGCGCACCACGGCCCCCATATTTGTGCGTTCCGGAGTAAATAAAGCCGTCGGTGATATCTTTCACATGGATTCGCCTCTCTAAAGCAGTTTCTAACTTCTTGATGTTGTCTATCGACCCTCCGGTCCTATTAGTATCTTTTTCCCATTTCCTGATGGCTTCTCTTCTCTTTAAAGTCAGTTTACCGCCCCGAGAGGAGTCTTCAAAGAACTCTCTAACCAGCTTTCCTACGCAGTTACCAGGATGGCGCATTGGCTTCAACTTTTTAACATCCGGCTTCTTGATCTCGTAAGCAGCATAAATAACTACGGTAACCGGGTAAGCAACCTCGTAGAACAGCATGTCTATTCCTACCAATGCTCCCGGGCGTGTGTTTTCGTTTAAGACAAACAGGTCCTTCTTACCAGACGCCCTGATAGGATTGCGCCCCTTTTCTATCATCCACTCGCCGTCTAAATACTTTATGAACGTTAGCTCCAACCGGTAGTTACCTTCGGGCATTAAGTTAATTATTCTTTCTGCTCTTTCTTCTGTCATCGTCTCGTCTGTATCTCCCTCCATAAATGTTGTGAAGGCAAAGTCCGCATCATGGCGATCCAACACCTGAGTTCGCAGTCGGCGCACAGTTTTGTTACGAATGCTCGTGATGGTGTCCATCTATATCTAAGGAATATCTTAACCTCCGTTTGCGGTACCCAACACAGCAGCAGTAAGGACTTGTCGCGCGGCTGCCGACGGATCGCGCAAGACCCCCTGTAGGGCCTCGTCAAACCCGAAAAAGCCCAGGGGGGGCCGGGGGTCTATTTTGCCTCTGCCGGCGCTTCGCGAGTCCCCCTTACTGCTGCTTAAGGAAAAAACTGGGTCTAGTTGTCGTTGTAGTGCATTGTGGGACTGTTTCAAATAGACAAAATAGACGCCATCTTGGAAATATGTCCCCAAAAGCATTACCACAATGCATGGAATTGTCAGCTTAACCCAGTTTTTTCCCTCGACGTCGAAACGGCAAATTACATTGTATTTGTAATTGTATTTTAATAATATGTATTATATCTAAAACTATTTTCTGAACAACACTTTTCGATTCCAGTGTAGGCTAGCATAGCCACTATAAAAAAATGTGCTATATTTTACTAAACATATAAATACTTGATATTTATATAATTTTATTATATTAAAATTGAATAATAAAAATAAGCCATAATATTTGAACCGTGATGATCGTTGGTACCGACGTAATGACCTCTAAAACGATTCCGTGTCGTCGCCCAGTTTAGTTATATAAATGATATTCTGCTCATGCGCAGTAACGTTGCATTTGTCAACACTGATTGCTGGTTTCCCCGTGACTTGGTATGTTTCGGCATCGGTAAATCATTGTTTGCTCGCTACTAACAAATCACGATGTTATTTTGCTCAACATTACAATTACATCACAATTAGGCGAGCTAGACTATAAACAGTCCCTATTTTCTCTCCTAACTTATTCGAGTCGAGGTCCAAACTTGGTCGCACGGGGAGTGGGTTGAGTGAATACGGATTGTAATTTCTGCGCATGCTCAAACTTATTTGTACGCAGTTATTTCTATTTCAGGCAACCAATCAGAATTCGGACTACATTTGAGTCGAATGATGATAACCTTATTCGCGCCCACTGGTCAGTCCTACTGGTTTGATGCTACAAGCCTTGTTCCGCGAGAAACTGTTGGTTTGACCCCACGCTGGAGAATCACGCAGGGTCTTCAAGTAAATCCGGTTTAAATATCCGTAAGTGTAAAACTTCTTTGTTGCATGGTTTTTATGGACATTGTCAAATAAATGTTTCTTTAACCAAAATTACTGATTTTTATTGTAAATGGTTTGATTTGATAGGCCTGACTGAGATGTCCTGACAAGCAGGGATCAATACAAGGCAATTCACTGCACAAGTGTTTCGGTAATGTGACATGAAAGTTATTTGATAAAGTTAAAATTTTAAATTCTAATGCATTGTCATATACGGCATACTTAGTTAATTTCTATAAGTAGGGGTCAGTATCCTAAATCTAGAAGACCCAACAGCCCTTGCACCCTTCCTTGCCCTTAATTTTGAACAAATGAAACCTGTTTTTAAACCAGTTTGAACAAGAAATACTTATTTGATTTCACATGCGCAAACTGCACGATTGCAGTTAAGCCCGCCATTAGACATTAACTTTGTGAAAATCACGAGCATCCTTGATGAAGAACTTTATCTAAGATTGCCATCAGGGTAGAACAAGGTAGAAAAAAAAGTTTTCGAATTATAAGTCCAAACTAAGGCTGCGTTCATAATGTATGGCAGAGGGAGGGGGGCACGTGAAATTGAGGGGAGACCGGGAAAATTTTGGTAGGAAAAAGAGGGGATGGGCAAAATGTTATCAGAAAAATGGGGGGATCATATTTTTTTTGCATATGACTTTAAGGGGGGTGTTAAGAATTATTCTGGATATTTCAAATTTTCACCTGCCCCCCCTCTGCCACACATTATGAACGCAACCTAACAGCACAACCGTTTCTTTTCTAAATGAATAGCTATATTTTATTTAGGTAATTTCCTCTCTTTCTAAACGAAAAGGATAAAACAGTGGTATTGCTAGCAGGGTAGATACTCAGCATCCGAGAACTGCCAACTAAATCTTCTGAATCCACCCTTCTTGTCATTAAGTCTATTGAAGGCTTTGTTGAGTTTAACGTCACAGCTGTTTCCTTTTGTATGGTACGTTTTAGTTTTCACTTAACTTTATCGAACTGTTCGTCGTCGTTCTACCCCCTAGTGAGTAGTATTAAGTCGAATCACATTAAATGGTAATTTTGGATGACTCACGGACACCTTCGAGACAAAGGAAATCATAGTTTTCAATCTCAATGTCTTCCCGGTTTAGTGTCGTGTTTTTTGTTTGTTTGTTTGTTTTTTCTTTTTTTTATCATTCCGTGTGCACTCACGAAGACATATTCGATCTAGATCACAAGCAAAGGAAACATACTCAAGGGAATGACACGAGTTTTGAAATAAAAAAATTTGTTGCAATATCGAAATTGAACGATAAAAATTACCCGAACCTAAAATTAATATCACCCAGTTATTAGCATCTACATAAATATAAATACTCTTAAAATGCAGTAATAATAATAATAAGTATTTTTTTTAAAATGCAAACTTTACACGAGGAAAAAAATCTAGGCGATATTAAAATGTAATGAAACTAAAATTCCATTCCAATGCGACAAACTTTTTGCTGATAATCTAGAATTAATTTTTTTTCTCGCATGGATAATTAAGGATGATGAATTAGTGTTTACTGTGAAAACCGGAAGCCAACCACAAGAGGCGTGACAATACGTCTTTTCTATATTTCAATCTAAAAAAACTGGAAAGGAAGTTCCTCCATACAATTTTAAGCATATCGTTTATGTACTAAATGATTTGGAGAGAGAGCAGATATTCAATGAAAGCAGGATTTTACTCTCTTGGTCCGACTAAAATTATTCTTAAAGTATTGTCTCAAATGCAAAGAAAATACAATGGGAAAATACTGCAATTTTGAACGTAAAAATTAGTCTGAGTTTTGACCGTTGAAACATAAGATTGTTTGTTTGTAGACTCAATAAACTTTGGAAAACCTCATAATCACCTCTCCAGCGATGATTATCGTCTAAGAAAAACACTGGTCGCTCGACCAATCACAGCTCGAGAAACTCAAGTCTTAAATCATACTAAAACTCACTTATTGCAATCCTGAATTATTAATCTCTCCGCATCTCTCAGACCGCCAGACCTAAGCCAGACTTACTCTGGGATCTGCTTCAAATTAGTGCTTCTGACCTACTTGCCATGAAATATTCCGTTCTACTAGGTCCAGTAACTTTTTTGCTATGTTTCGTACACTATTGTACAAGTACCATACCCATACATGATGCTGGCAAGAAATTCGAAGAAATCAAGTTCGATGTTTTACCAGGTCAGATACTCTCTGTCAATACAAGTGGAGTGTCCCAAAACACCATCAAAGTCCGTGATAAAAAGGATTGTGTCGTTTCGTGCACCGATGTGCCTTGGTGTCGATCAGTCAATGTTAAGATCACACCTGAGAGCGATGGCCTTCACGTGTGTGAACAGATATCTGTTGATAAGTACGCCAACAAGGAAGACCTCAAGCAAGACGGGAATTTTATCCATTACAGCATCAAGGTAAATTGTTTTCGGTTTTCATTCTCAATTCAATTTTGAAATTTTGTATTAAGAAAAAAAGATGCATGATCCAACTATTGGATAGGTTTTCGTAAGGATATCAGGGTATTAGCAAAGTCCCGGTAATGGTCGTTGGGTGCAATCGCGTGTTTTTTCAAACTTTTTATTTTTAGGTGGTGACATACGCTTGCTTTTTTTTCCGAAAAAGAAAACGCTTTGCGTCCTTTCCTGCAAGTTTGATAATGGTGTCCCCGTAACATTATGCTTTTCGAAATGTTTGCCGATAAAAAAACGCTTTTCCTTTTTTAGCAAGCTTTCTCTTCCATTTCTTTTCTTCCACATTTAATTTTGTGTTGGTTGATTGAGCGGGAGTTAATGGGTCGCACGCATCATTGTAGCTTTCACAAGTTGGAATTAGTTTTAGTAATTTTTTTTTTCTGGAGCGTTCTATTAATAATTAAATAACTGCGGTACGCAGTTTAGCTGTTATTTATTTTCTGCACGTTTCGTAAGGAATTTATCAAGTGTGTGTATTAGCGTAAGTACAATGATGTAGTACAATAGCGTGAGTACAATAGTGTATATTACGCTGATTGTATAAATAGCGTGATTGTTTTAGTGTTCGTCCTTCGGGTCGAAACGTAAGCGACGACTCACTTCACTAAATTTATTTTAAGTTCAATTCTAAGCCGTTTTTAATTTTGTTTTTTCCGCTTCGTTTTTTAGTGCGGAGAATTTGGTCACCTGAGTGCATTTTGTACAAAGACTTCCACTTCCTCTTCCTCTTCCTCTTCTGCTTCAACATCCAAAGCCGGAAGCTCCAAATGACTAGCCGGTGCTGACGACCTTGGAATTGATGATGAAGTTGAGTATGGCCCAATCATTGATTTGAGTAATTTACAATCCGGCGAATTTACCGCTGGTAGTGGGAGTAGTAAGGTTAAAGGCCGCATTAGAGGCGCCGTGGAATTTTGGTCCAATGTCTTGAATGCTTCTGATTTTGTTTTAAGCATGATAAAGCAGGGATACAGATTGCCTTTTGCTGCATATCCTTCGCGTTGTTTTTTGCGCAATAATTTATCAGCCCTGACATACAAGGATTTTGTTGCTGAGGCGATTTCTGAGTTGTTACAAAATGAGTGTATTTTTGAGCACGAGTCTCCACCATTTTGTGTTAATCCATTGACCGTTGCTGAAAGTAAAAAGCTTCGTTTAGTAATAGACCTCAGGCATGTCAATCAATTTTTGGTTAAGCCCAAATTTAAATATGAGGATTTGCGCTCTCTTTCTCAAGGTGCTTTATTATTTATTATACTGTCTTATACTGTCTGTGAGGGCTGGTTCAGTAGTGTATATATGGTATAGTATAGAGGATTTGCACCATCAAGTGATGGGAGCCATGACAGGAGACAGGAACAATTGAATGGCTGGTCTAATCTTATTTAGATAAGAAGAATTTCAGTTTCTAAGAAAAAAAACTCTGTTTTTGTGCCTCTTGTCATGGCTGCCATCACGCCAACATGTCGCAGTCTTCATAACGTTTTCCCGCCCTTTTGCCAGCTGGCAGTCCAAAAGACTTAGTTAAAGTGCTTTTCCGGAATTTTGGAAATTGAGACAATTTTTTATTAACCTATTCGAAATTGAATCTGCAGAACTATCAGCTTATCTCCAAATCCATAGCAGAGGAATGGACTCTAATTGAAAGAGATCTGACCAGAGAACGAGGACTGTGGGGTCCCCCTGATAGTTCGACTTTGGACAAATGGACTCTTGACCTTGTCGAAGGTAAATTTCATATTGTGAATATTTTCGGTTTATTTTATTTTATTTTATTTTTAATTCTTCAAACTATCCATTTTGTAATTTGTTCATTCGGTCATTTGTTCCGAGTTTTAATTAGCCAAAATTGAAACACCTGAACTCTTGAAGTATGATTGGTTCTCTTTTTTTTTTCAGGTCCACACCGGATGTTGAAGAAAATGTGTCGCAATGAGCAGTTCTATGTGAATTACCCCTACGACTACAGATCAGAAAAATTAAAGGTACCACTACCATCACCTCTTTCATTACCACTGCCACTGCCACTGCCACTACCACTACCACTACCCACTGCCACTACCACTACCACTACCCACTACCACTACCCACTGCCACTACCACTACCCACTACCACTACCCACTGCCACTACCACTACCCACTACCACTACCCACTGCCACTACCCACTACCACTACCACTACCACTACCCACTGCCACTACCACTACCCACTGCCACTACCACTACCACTACCACTACCACTACCACTACCACTACCACTACCACTACCACTGCCACTGCCACTACCCACTGCCACTGCCCACTGCCCACTGCCACTGCCTCTACCTCTACCATCACTAGAACCACCACTAACCATCACCTCTATTTATCCAACTATTACTACTATTACCACTTCCAACACCTCTAGCACAATCAATACTACTGCCACTGGTCCACAACATCAAATTATTTTTCTTCATTTTGGAATTCTCAGTGTCTGCTAACAATATTGATTTCCTGTGACTTTCAGAAACAAACCAGATACAAGAAGGCCATGAGTTTTGACAGCAAGACGTACTATATGTTAAGAGGACCAGCATTGCCTGGGGTTGGACCAATAGAAGCTCTTCTCAAAAACCAAGGTTAGCAAAGCTTTATTACAGCAATTTTGTTTGCCTTGCCGCGACCGGATTGAAGTCAGGTAGCCGTGACCGTGACGGTACAAGCTACTGAAATCACCTCTATTACTGCCACTGCTACTACGACTACCATCCGTACATCAGTACAAGAAATCACTGTTCATTGGATGAATAGTGATTTCTTGTTCTGTGATTGGTTAAAATAATTTTCAATTGCGTGCCGTTTTAGAGTCATACGCAATCAAAAATGACAAAGATAAGGCGCCATCATAGAACATTTTTTATACCAGCGCTGCGTTGTATTTTCCCTTACACCAATAGCTGTAGCTTCAAAATGCCAAGAGACGAACTTGAGATCATGCCGTTTTTCCCAGAGGCGTTTTTGCATGGCTTTTCAACTTCAAGCCTGAAGATGGTTTCAGAGGAAATTGTAGTTACTCAGTGCCTTTATATTTGCTAGTATAATTGATGTCACCTACTGGCAATGTTGACAAGCTGGAGCTGTATTTCAAATAATTTCATGCGCACGCACAAATTTTAAGCGAAATATGCGGGATTCATATTAACTGCATGCAATACAGCAGCATGCGTTGTTATATTTTAAAATCTTATTGTTGTCATAGTGACAGATAAATACAACAAGGAACTCCCTCCCCGATCTCTGTCGACTGAACAAAGCTACGTCACTGAGACCAACGAGGAATCTGAGGTGAGACTGATAATTCTTTTGAAAGCTTGAGTATCAGGCCGACGAGACCCCACACCATGGCGTAGCGAGAGTTCGGAGACTTAGGTGACGCGAGCACGCCAGTCAAATCCACGGGAAGTCAAGTAGAACAAGCAACAGAGAGAATTTTTTATTCACACAGGACTTGACTGTTACTATTAAAGTCCTCAAGCATTTTATTTTTTCTTTGCGGTCTTGCCTCCTCTCACTCTCTCTCTACACCACAGAAGGCACGCATTTTAAACACATTTTGAAATTACAAATTATTGAGTTTTGTACTTTTCTTCAGGTCGATAATCAGACGATAGTAAAGCTGTTGGAAGCAGGCGAAAAGGTAACATCACAACCCACTGCTATTCTTTGTCAGTATAAACAAACTAGTGGCTGCGAATTCACAATGCACAAAAATATAGCCCATAACTTCTACTCTATCCTACTTGCACATATGTTTGTGTATTTATATACCATTGATATACTTTAGATTCGGTCCATGTATCGATGTGCTAGAGTACAGGGGCTAGATACCGCTGAAGGTCTATTCCTATTTGGTCAGATGCATTTCTATGTCGTTGATGGTGTCACTCTTCTGTCTACTAAAGAAATCAAAGACATCGACTCACTCCCTCCAGGGTGAGTATCAACTTGTTGGATTTGACTACAAATGATTAGATGGAAACATTTTTTTTTTACATTGATAAATGATTCTCTTATCCATTGTACTTGGCTTCCATCCTATCATGAGTCAATATATCTATACACTAGATACTATATATCTAGTCTGTGTGCAGCCGTTTTTGTTTTTTGTTTGTTTTCGCGGGGAAGGAAGAGATATAAAGCGCCTTCCAAAGCAATGTACTCTATCTAAGACAGTCACAATCTTGTATGTAATTCTTTTCCATTTTATCAGGACGCATGATCCAATTATTCCTCGTAGTTCTCATGACATCACAAAGGCATGCACCAAACAGCGAATGTAAGTTTCATTTGTCTTCTTTAAATTCTGTGGGAGACTAGTAACGAGGTCATACCCCATGGAATTGTGGGACATATCTCCATTCCCATAATTAAAATTTGGAAGTTGAGAAGGGAGTGGAAGGGAAACCGGATAACCCGGAAAGAATAGCCAGCGTCACATCCGGAATTTTCTTCGTAAATAGAAAATTCCGGGTGTGACGCAGGCTAAGGAAAGAACCAACAAACAACTCTACTCACAGGTCAACCCGGGTCACATTGGTGAAAGGCAGCGCATTAGTAGCATTTGACACCCTTACTTCCCTTTTAATTCTTTTTTTTTTAATAATTATTTTGTTTGTTTCTGTTGCAGGTGCAGCAAATGGTCGTATGATGATGTACGTGAAGTGCACAAGAGACGATACTTACTGCAAGTAAGATCAACCATTCCTCAGAAATTGACGTAAATTCCCCTTTTTGATTGGCTGGAGGCATGTGCTCTATCGCTCTATGAGACTACAATACTCGCGCACACTTTCTTTGCTGTCATTCGTTTCCCAAAACAACGGCTATTCAGATTTGTATTTGAAAAAGAAATTAAAGAAATGTGCTTGTTGTACAGTTTGTAGTACAGCACATGTGCGTAATTTCTGTTTCTTCGATATAAAGTATGTCATTATCATCAGGGTGCCTGGCTGTTTTGTTTGCGTGATGAGGATAGCTTCATAATACACTCTACAAAATTACTCGATTCTGATTGGACAAGAGGAGTACAATTAAATCCCAAATTGTACTCTGTAGAGTCCCAATTAAGTTGCTCAATTTTTTTTAGTGTATTATAAACAAAAATCGCACAATCTTCTCGTACAATTGGGAATTTATAGATACTCGTGATGTTTTGGAAGTTCTCAAATTGAACTTGCCTAAAGGCTCGTCCGATTTTGAAACTTTCAAAACATCTCGTACCTATAAAGTCCGAATTGTGCTCGAGATCGTGGAATTTCCTATACTAATTTGTTTAACTGTTAATTCTCCAGCAAACAGCCTTAGAGGTATTTTCAAGCGATGGCCGTAACCACTTTCTTGTGTTTCCCAAACCTGTTAGAAACAAAGTATATGAAAAGTAAGTCACTTGAACTTTTATTTACACAGCGTTTATTGCTTCGCTTTTTATTGTATGCGCCTGCCTGCTTCCCTGCCTCTTCCTTTCAGTCATTGTATCTGTCTGTCTGTCTTTCTGTGTACCTATCTGTCTGTCAATTGTCAAAGTGAGTTATAGATCACTTACTTCTCTTCAGGTTCCTTGCTACAGCTCCTACTCTTCTTGTCAATGCTGAAGATTCAATATCCGGCATGAAACGAGATACAGACGTCGAGACAGGGTGAGTTTGATTGACAGTTTGCCTCATGCCTCGTCTCCACATGTTCTTAATGACCTTTCGCTTTTCATCTTTCAGTGTTGGTATCATCAATACTTTGATGGGCGAGCGATCTGTCACGCAGCGATGGGAGGTATGATATCTTACGTTATATCAAAAATATAACGCGCGCTCTGATTGGTTAAAATAGCATAGTTTTCATAGTTGTGAACTTCTGTAGTACGCATGCGTGCGGCGGTTTGAGGAATAATCGTACCATGTAAATCGGCCTTTAAAAAAGCTCGTTTCTAGTATCATAATTGGTTTTTGAAGTATTTTGATCATCCGGGTGAATGTAATCCTGAGAAGGACTGTCTTATAATTATTGATTAATTTTGACAGCGTGGCGAGATCACCAACTTCCAGTACCTAATGCATCTTAATACACTGGCAGGACGTTCCTATAACGACCTTATGCAGTACCCCGTGTTTCCATGGATACTCGCCGACTCCCAGCGAGGTCGGAAATTAATTTTTCCGAATTTAATTCCAAGGGCTTTCGCCCGGAATAACCTCGTTTCCAAGCACTACAACTTATCTATATTCTATGTCTTCATGTATTTCATAAGTGGCACGCGGTCCACATATTCTCACCTCTGAGTTATAGTCGGCGAGTATCCATGGAAACACGGGGTACTGCATAAGGTCGTTATAGGAACGTCCTACAACTTATCTATATTCTATGTCTTCATGTATAACTCAGAGGTATTATTACTGTCACTTTCAACATATACCCTTATCTACCCTTACCACCACAGGTAGCCTAAGGTTTGATTTCAAATCCGTTCAGTTTTATTGTTTGTTTATATGGCACTCTGTCATTTTGATTCTCTATCTGATCGCTTTCTTTCCATCATTCTAAGCGAGCTAATGCAATTGTATGCCTAAATTACCCCGGCCACTTATCAGAGTCGTCTAGCTAAAGGCTTCCTATAGAAAAAAGAAAACTTCACATCACTTCATACAAGTAATGTACTCTGTCCTCTGTCATTAGGTTTTCCTTGCATTCCATGTAGCTCTCCTCCCCCCCCCCCCCCCCCCCTCTGTGTCCTCTGTCATGAGTTTTTCCTTGCATTCCATGTAACCTCCCCCCCCCCCCAGCATACTTCTGTGCGGTGACCATTTTTAAAACGCTCCTTAAACTCCTGCGTTCCCCACTGCTTTACCTTCATCATCGCACTTTCCAAATGAATACCTTTTTTTGGTTGTCCTTTATTTTGCGTAAGCCATTTGGACTCAAACTCACGAAGAACAAAAATATATATACCGTCACTGACATTACATGAATATTTCCTTTACTTGTCCAGGAACTAGATCTGACCAACCCCAAGACGTTCCGTGACTTCTCCAAACCAATGGGAGCACAGGGAAAATCACGTCTGGAACACATCAAGAAAAGATACCGAGAATGGGACGACCCTACAGGTAATATAGGTGACATGTATCCCTTCCCTTGAGAATGAAAGGGTAAAAGATGTATCTACCATGTTGACTGGCATGGCAGAAGGACCAGAATCGTTGTCAACCAACATGGCGGCTATGACATCACATGCGTGCACCCCAAGAATGGAATGGGATTAACACCGTTGCTATTTTTAAACATTGTAAACTAGTTTCATTTAAGTTTTCATTTCAAACAACTTTAATAACGACCTTATTTAAACTTATAAGACCGATCAGCTAATCCAGAAAAAGGTCCACTTTAGCAATAACGAAGCTTAAACTTTATCTGATGTCTTCGGCCCCATTAAAGGTGTACCAGCCCATGGTGGGCTTTCATAACCCTTAGGAACTAATAAGCATTTTCTTATATGTGATGCTTTGATCAGATTTCAACTTTATGCTAATTATATATGATTGATTGACAGGTGAGACACCTCCCTATCATTACGGCACCCATTACTCATCAGCTATGATCGTGGCTTCATACCTCATTAGAATGGAACCGTTCAGTCAACACTTCCTCAGGTTACAGGTAACCAGTTTCTCTTTATAACAAATTATGAAATATTTGAGATATAACGCGCGTGCTGATTGGCTGGCTACCGTGTTTATATCGGAGGACAAAGACACGCTTGCGCAAAATCATTCAAAAATATTTCAATATTTTACGCCTCGTGCTTCTAATCTTGCTTCTCTCGTGCTCTACAGCTCCCGGCGTGTTTATATCACAGTACAGAGACATATATCACAGTGACATAACATTCCATACAACTTGTGGTATAGATGTCGTTTTGTCCCATGACATTGACTACCATGTGATGTCGTGCAATGGCGTATCGTGTCGTGACATTGCGTAGTCTCCCCCACAGCCGCTTTCAGTGTCGTCACGCAACGCTTTGCGTGACGACACTGAAAGCGGCTGTGGGGGAGACTAGACATTGCGCGTCATGTCACCCTCTGTGTGGACTCCCTTTCCACACCTACTCTAGTGATACGTATTTCCTAGTTTCATCATTAGACCCATTTTAATTATTTCGCTACTAACATGCTTTATTATATGGCAAGGTAATTTCACGCGCTATGATTGGTCAATTTGCGGTCCATAACTTACGGTACGGACCTCGCACTCGGTTAATAAGAGCTATGTATCTTCATGTTAACAGGGTGGCCATTTCGATCTGCCAGATCGTCTCTTTCACTCTATCAAGGACAGTTGGTTATCAGCATCAGAGACTAACATCCATGATGTCAAGGAACTCATCCCTGAGTTCTTCTATTTGCCCGAGTTTCTTACCAACCACAACAACTTTGATCTAGGTAGGGATAATCTTTATTAAAATATATATAGACAAAAGTAAAAAGTTTGTTAAAAGTTTTGAACGAGTGTCATCTTCAGAAATGCAAGTTCGAGTACTGTTCAGAAATATATACTAAGTAATTCCCAAAGTGGAAAGGTTGGCAATGAAGCACATATTTTGTTTATTTTGATAATATTCGTATTTTCTAGTGTGTTTTAGGTAGTTGTTTCAAATGCATTGTGCTTTCTTTAAGGTACAAAGCAAAACGGGGAGCCATTAGGAGACGTGTTGCTACCCACCTGGGCTAAAGATGATCCTAGAGAATTCATTAGACTGCACAGAAAGGTATATATATATATATTCTTGAGTTTGGTTCGTCTATTGTCTTTGCCTTTCCTTATTCTTTTCCTCGCATTCTTTTGCTTTTTTTTCCTTCTCTCTTCTCCTGCCTTGCCTTGCCTTGCGTAGTCTTGCCTTGCCTTGCGTAGTCTTGCCTTGCCTTGCCTTAACTCGGTAATTTATATAAACTATCATCATCATCATCGTCATTATCGTCATCATCATCATCATGAAAATCCTTCCCTGTTTCTCATCTTCCTCTCTAAGGGAAACTGAGGCAGAGAATTATATACCAATATTTAAAATGTATTCATTCCCTTCAGGCCCTAGAGTGTGATTATGTCAGCGCCCGTCTACACGAATGGATCGATTTGATCTTTGGCTACAGACAGCAAGGTCCAGGAGCAATAGAATCTCACAATGTGTTCCATCACTTGTTTTATGAAGGCAACGTAGATATCCATGGTATTGATGATCAGGTCAAGAAGACAGCTACTATTGGCTTCATCAACAACTTTGGCCAGACACCTAAACAGGTCGGTATAACCAAAGAACAATACGTCAAATCTATCGCGGATTAAAGACCCATTGTCACTTACCGTGATGCATCACAATTTGTTTACATTTTGAATCGTGTCACCACTGAAAAAAACAATTCCAACCTTTTGAATAAACTCTTAGATAGTCCCTAAGGCCGTAAAATAATGTAAAAGAATAATTTTTGTGCCTTAGTGCTATGTCGGAAAAGGATTTAATATGAAGTTATTATTCAATATATGAATCTTTGAATTTCATGGACCACGAAATTCATCTATGACCGCGGTGCATCACGGTAAGTGGTAATGGGTCTTTAAGAACTTTACTGGGTATTAAGGCCTCACGTCCTCCTGCAAAAATGACCAAATTTGATAAAATGACGTCACACAGTGCTGAAAATAATTTTTGCATGGATCATGAATGGAATTTCTTTCGGAGCCTAAAGCGGTCAATTTGTAGACTGAGTTTACAATCTAGTCATTAGAATTTTTTGTTTCAAAGAGATGATATGTCATACACTGAATCGATATATAACGAGCAATTTAAGTAACTAGTATTATTCTACACTGATTAGCGACGACTGCGGTCTCTAATACATGTGGAAACACTCTTATGTTTCCAAGTGAACACGACGCTAGTACGTCGCAAGTCAGTGGGATAATAATAGTTATTGAAATTGGTCGCCATATTTCGATTCGGTGTGTATGATGACAAATAATGATACAAAACTTCTCTCCAGCTATTTTCTTGGGTGCATGAAGAACACAAGTATTTATAGTGTATTTTGTGTTTTATCTTTGCAGTTGTTCAGAAAGCCACATCCACAGAAAAAAGTTTTTCGTGCTGTTGAACCGGATCTACAAACAGGATTGACTAGTGTTATCAATGTTGACCGGCTGTTCTTCCATAACTTACCAAACCTCGTACCATCAGCTCAGCCTGTCAAAGGTAAGCAGGGCATGTACCCAGGGGACTGTAGGTACCTAATACCCCCTTGCGGCACTACCCCTTGCCCCCTACCCCTTGCCTCCTTCCCCTCGCCTCCTTCCCCTTGCTTCCTTCCCCTTGCCCCCTTCCCCTTGCTCCACTCCTCTCCCCCTTAAAAACAGGAAATTTACAAAGTTTAAAGCTTATTAGTTATCCTTAGTTATTCTTGGATATGTTTTCAGAACTGAAGGCTCCCGTTGGCGTGATCTACCAATCAGAGAGAGGAATACTGGCTGTAGAGAAAAACAAGGTGTGGACACCATAATATGTGGATTGAGTTTGTTTGATGTGTTCTTTCTCTTCTATGCTACGAGGGTCTTTTCCGGTTTCCTCCCTCCGTAACAATCAACATGTGAGAAAAGCTTTGCGTGCATAGAACATTGAACGCAGTGGTTGTGTATGACAATGAATTTTCTCCAATTAGTGAGAATGCGCTAGAACGACTAGACACTTAAATAAAAGGATTTATAATGATCTCTATACCACTATTAAGCTAATTTAATTAATGAACAGCTAGTTGCAAGATGCTGAAATTTTCTTCTCATATTCACTGTAAAAAGAAATCTCTGTTAAGCGGACACCAGGCAAGGTCCACTACTTTTTTCTTGAGTATTATATTCTGTCAAGTTTAGATATTCTTCGTTAATACGTTACTTCATGTTGGCTATGTTGGTAGTACTTAACAAAAAGACTTCTCATATTAGCATCCATTGTTGATACCACCAACATGGCCGCCATGACTTTTGACTTTCTTGGTAATGCTCGTATGTTATCTCTGATCTCTATATCACTTATCAACAGGTTCTTATTCCTCCCAATTATAACCGGTATATCGCCTGGGCGTTTGGTGACTTGAGCATGCGCATCGGTTACTATGACACCGAGAAGGTATTTTTAGTGTTTAATTGTAATTTGTAAAGCGCCATTGGACAAAAATGGAAATGGCGCTATATAAGAATAAAGTGGTTATTATTATTATATAACTTCATTATCGTACGTACTGTGATTACTGTACTCAATGAAAATGCAACAAGAAAAATACGTCTTAGACTCTACACGCGTTCCTTGCCGTGACGTGTCATCTCGCACACTGCGTGACACAGTCACGGCACGTTCGTACCGTGAGTTTCTCTCAGTCACGCAAAATTCGCTCTATTCCACACTCAAGTGAATTCTGCTCCCAGTAATTAATGAGATCTGTTTTTTTTTCCTTTCAGATCATGAATGTTTACGAACATTTCCACATTGGTCAAGTACTGTGCGCTGCTTGTCCAGACTCACGGACACTGATTACTGGAGGAACAAGCACGGTAAGTGGGGGAGAAAACGAAAAATGAATGAGAGATATCACAAAGAAAAAAAAACATATTCATCATTTCAAACAATTCTTGATCACAAATTTGTATACCATTTAAAAGAGCCTTTTGCGTTATTAGCTCATGAGTTCATGGTGTCTATATCTGATTATTTTCATTGAAACCGAAGTGTCACTGATATGGAATCCCGTGCGGATAAAAAAGGCTACAAATATCTGACTGTTGTTGTTTATTTGTAGTTGGTTTGTGTTTGGGACATTGTTAAAGCAGGCAGCAGAGACAGAAAGCCTCAACTACTGCTACACGAAGTAAGTTGATTTATTTAACTGGAGAACTCTAATCTGGAGAAAAACCAAGGGGGATTCCCAACAAACTATTCGCATATTTTAAAGAGAGTCCAGCAATCAAACCCAAAATCCATTGGCCCAGTTGCACGAAGTGTGGATAGCGCTATCCCACGGATATTCGTTGGATAGCACTATCCACCCTTCGTACAACCGGGCCCAGATGTGCAAACTTAGTGCACTACTGCTTCACCACCTATGATTTCAGCCACATCCTTTTGTAGTATTGATTATGCATAATTCATCACGATACGGTTTTTGTCATCAGGTCTTGTATGGTCACCAGTCCTCTGTCACGTGCCTAGCAGTATCTACCTGCTACCAACTAATTGTCAGCGGCTCTGAGGTATGGGCATGCTTAAATTATTTATCCAGGGGCATAGCGAGGAAGAATTGGGGATGGGGTCACCCAGAATGAAAAAGTCCTCCAATTAATTACCAAAAATGTAGGGGGGCACATGCTTCCCCCATGCCCCACCCTCCCTGCGCTAATGGACTTACCACTCGCTTAACTTGTGACTGTGTAATTTTTGATATGATTAATATTTGTATAAAAATAAAAAAGGGAAAAACATAGGCGTAGGTTTTAAAATTAACGATGATTATTTTCGTTGAATTTTTTTTTTCTTTCTTTTTTCTTTTTTTTGCCATAGGACCAAACGTGCATAATATGGGATCTTAGTAAACTAACCTACGTCAGGCAATTATCTGGTCACGCTGCGCCCATAACCGCTATAGCAATCAACGAACTGACGGTATGTAGTAGTCACGCAATTTGGATCACTTGTACCTATTATTCCTCTGATTGGCAGGTAACTCTATCAAATTTGAGGAAGATTTGCTTGTTTTACCATGCAACAGACACATTTTTTGTTGGAATGTTGTTAGCCACTGGCTTATTAAATTCTATCCTAGTTAAAAAGGACGGTATTTTTTTCTCAAAAATTAAACACCCACCATTAACCTAGTGAAATTAAGAGAGAATGGTTATTCCCTTGCTTGTTTAGAGAGGCTAACTTGGATAGTTATTTTCTGTTACCAGGGCGATATCACCACGTGTGCTGGCACATATCTTTACGTGTGGTCAGTCAATGGGCAGCTGATCGTCAAAGACAACACGTCCCTGCAGACTAACAATCATATTCAATGCTGTGCCATGTCTGAAGTAAGTATTAATAGTAATCCACCCTCCTCTTTCCCTTGCCTTTCTTCCTCTCTTTTTACGTTTTGCTACATGTTACTTCTGACTGACGGAAGGAAAAAAGGAAGGAAGGAAGAAAAAAGAAAGAAATAAAGAAGGGAAGGGAAGGGAAGGGAAGAGAAGAGAAGAGAAGAGAAGAGAAGAGAAGAGAAGAGAAGAGAAGAGAAGAGAAGAGAAGAGAAGAGAAGAGAAGAGAAGAGAAAAGAAAAGAAAAGAAAAGAAAGATATGCCCACTAAAATGAATTATTCCTTTATTCCGGTAGCTGTCTGACTGGGATGAAGAAAACGTTATTCTAACGGGATCTCTTGATGGAGTAGTCAGGGTAAGAGAATTATCCTCCACCATATGCCTGAATCTCACGAAAATGTCTATTCTCCTTTCTTTTTGGTAAAGCTCATCCTTAAAATCGTTTGCTTTTTTAGATGTGGGGAATTGAATTTTATAACGAAGCTGAACTGAAGAGCCCTAAACCCAAGAAGTCGGTAACCGGAAATTCTCTTCCAAGAAAAGATACCATCCCAGAAGAACCGTCTGAAAAAGCACAGGAAATCCAAACAGGGGAATCCAAAACTCCCAATCCCGATCCAGATCCAATTCCTGATATTCCTAAACAGACTCCGCCCATTGAGGAAAATAAGAGCCAGGACGAGCAGTCTCAGAGTGACAAGGAAAGTGATCCTTCAAAAGAAAGTGAAGACATTGGTATTGTCCCAACCCCTGAAGGGGGAGAAGAGCGCGAAAATATGGCTAGGGCTTCAAAGTTGTCTCAAACAAGTCAAGACTCAAGCACTTTGGATGAGGAATACGTAATTATCGAGAATGAGAAGCAAAACCAGAAAGAGGCAAGACCAAAGCCAGGTAGTTATTGCCGTAGCAATCATTGATTTACCCCCGAGAAATGAGTGTTTGCGCATGCGTACGTTTCAGCAGAACGTTTTCTACAAATAGTTGGGTTAGGCTTCACGAATTTGCAACGTCCCCTGTGATTGGTTAGGTTTAGGGGCGGGGTTGGGGAAGGGTCATTGTTTTCTATTGTTCTACACATGTGCGCCTTCCAATAGGATCACATCTTGCAAATTCGTGAAGGACGACCCAAATAGTTGGCGAGCGTCATTCCTGTGAGAATAAAAGAACAAAAGACGTGGCCGCTATTTTGGTTGAATTTGACAAAAGAAACCAAGACTAAATCTTTTATTGAAGCCATCCAACATGGCGACTTTGACGTCATTAACCAAAGAATTCGAGAGATTTTGCTAAAAAAAACTTCAATTCTCAAACATTGCGATTAAAAAGTACTATTTTCAATATTATTTGCTTTAATATTGATAAACATATATAATAATTGTCCAACAACAATACAACAACGAAGACCAATTTTATTCAATTGTTGCTATTATCATATTTACACAGTTTGGCGGCGTCGCCTGACATTACGTCACAAGCTAACCATGCATACGTCATTTGTAAGGGACGATAACATGGCTCCTGCCACTGTCACAGCTCTCTTGATATCCAAGTAAGCTTATCTCTGGACCCTTTTACCTTGGGCAGAATATTTCTCCATTTCAGACCATGTGTTATTCCCTTGAAAATAAGATTCTTTGTTTGAGCTGTGTTCATATTCATTTGTCTTCTCATGCGCAAACGCTATAGAAACAAAAGGTAATCTAGAGAATGACATGTTCTGAAATGGGAAAATATTAGACCTAAGCAATAGGGATCTATCAATAGTAACAATAAAAACTTATCCAAATAGATTTATGATTACTTGTTGAACTAATACCTGATGCAGTTGAACTTCCCACTTATACAGCGGGTGGAGGCGGAAAGTATTATAGAAGGTTCAGTGGGTGGCTGTACAACCCTTTCCTACACAGGGATGCCTTCAAAATGAGAAGAAATGCGGGCCTAGCGTTTACTGGAAGCATGCGCCTTTTGCATATGTGATATTTGCTCATCAGGAGTGACTCATTTCCCTCCCCCTTCACAACCCTTTACAAAGCCTTTTTTCCACCTTTGTGGCGGTGATAACGTTAGTTATAAAGAATGACCAGTAAACACACATTATCATATCAACTCAACTTTGTTCTCCAGAGACCATCGTAGGTTATTTGTTGGTGATGGCAGAGGTCGAATATACAGCTGGTCTGTTACTGATGCCGCTGGTAAGAACACTCGCAAAAACTGTCCATACGATTTTGTCGCGTATGTAACACTGCCTTCAATACACACTCTTTGTAGCGCGTGCACCGTAAAGCCCAGAAGACAATTGGTGACGGAACCACAAAAATAGTTGATTAAAAGAGAATTTTTCCATCTCGAGCACGAGTAATACTAAATATTCCCTTATTTTATTTACTAGGACGCATGCCAGCAGATCATTGGATAAAAGATGAAGGTGCCGAATCTTGTACTCAATGTCACGTACGATTCACATTCGCTGAGAGAAGACATCATTGTAGAGACTGTGGAAAACTCTTCTGTGCCAAGTACGCTATTTCCCTATCAATTACTATGACATATTTAGGGCGGTAAAAATGGGGTCATCAAGTATTCGTATTCATCTTGGTGAAATTTTATGTCTTTTATTCTCATTGTTGATATTAATGGGTTTTTTTAACTACCTTTTGGATAATGGTTAATGTTGAATATCTGTCTGTCTGTCTGTCCCCCCCCCCCCCCCCCCCCCCCTTCTATCTATCTGTATGTCTGTATATTTGTCTGTATGTCGTTTCGTTATGTTTCGTCATTCTTATGTTACTTTTGGTATTTTACTTTGGTTTTTTATTCTAGTTTTCTTTTCCTTCTAGTTTACTATTATCAAGTACCCCCTCCCCCCAATTTTATAACTAATGAACATGACTTCAAATCCAGTATCATTTAACATTTTTCTGATTTGTATTTCAACATATTACCAGATGTAGCAAGTACGAGTCATCGATTCAACGTCTACGAATATACAAACCAGTACGAGTTTGTAAACCGTGCTACGACAAGCTGAGAAAAGAACAGGCCAGGGGAACATTATAACGAGACAGCTCTGCAAAATCCTTGACATCGTTTTTCTCTTGAAGGCACATAGCTGGATTGCCTTTCCTTTTCTCTCACAACTAGCAATCCCCCATGATTTCGATTCCCTTTCTTTCTACGAGACGTCCATATAGACCTTTATCGAATTCGCTTGATTCGAAACAATTACTCCAAGTCGAGGTTGCACTTGATAAAACATAGTAAATATTTGAACACATGAAGGCCAACCTCGTCTTGGAGCTATTGTTTCGTAAAAAAGGCGAACCAAACATTGGGTTTGGTGCACTCTCGGCCCAATGTATTCGAGAGCAGTTACCTTCATCTACTCTACTGTTTTCTTCTTTTTTCTTGGGGTCATTTCGAGGGAAATACTAATATAATTGTACGCCAGAGGTGTCTGGTAACCTAATTTTAAATTTACAGTACTCCTGCAGACATATACTAAAAAATAGATAGTGGTCTTTGGGATGGTAAAAACGGGAAATTAAAAACAAAACAAAAAAACGCATTGAGCTTGCTAGTGTGGCAAGTTATTCTCACACTGTACGGTGGGTGTGAACGCTATTGAATTTTTGTAAATATATCACGTGTCTGACAAACAGGGTAAAGTGCATAATACTTATTGGTAAATGCAACAGTGGGAATTCACAACCTTCAAGGTCATGACCTCAATTGAAACAAAGTTAACTAATGTATTTGGTATTACACTCGCATACTCTTCTCTGGAGTTGAGCTCAAAAAAATTTGGAGCAAAGCTCTAAATCTCGACTGATTTCCTGGCCTTTAGGTCAATTAATTTTAAAATGTCCACGTCTTAGTATAATTAGTAGTATAATTAGTGTAATATGAACTGGGTTGAAATTTATTTTTCATTACTTTACTTGTGATATTCGGCTCCCTATAGATAATATTCTAGGTGATATTTTACCTCGGTGGTCCCATAACTAATCCTGCAGTACACCATTAATGTGACTGATGGTATCAATGATTTTTTATGGCTAAATTTCATCTCACCTTAGTGGTCCTATAACTAATAATGCGGTACACCATTAACTTCAATAGTATTAATGAAATTTCATCACTAAGTTTGCTGCTAATTTATTACATTTAAAGAATATAGATCATATTATGTATCTAATAATGCTATCGTTATCTAACACATTTCTTCAATTTTTGTACAGCATAAAAAAGTAAGATTTTGAATTTTCTTATTTTTATTCCAAAATGCGTTGTACGGATTGTTCGACGATCATTTGTGGGTATCAAATGATGAAAACAAGGAATAGTGTTCAAATAAAAGCTATTCAGTAAAATGTTATTATGAAAAATAGTGTTACCCAAGTCTCCCTTTCCCATTTAGGAAACCAAACAAATAAATCGAAAACGAAGAAAATATTTTGAAGAACATTAGATACATGAATATAAATAGGACTGATTGACTTGGGATTCCTTCGTTATCTAAGGAAGTATGTGTACACCTCAATCTTTTCCTCTCCCTCCCTCCCTCCCTCCCTCCCTCCCTCCCTCCCTCCCTTCCTTCCTTCCTTCCTTCCTTCCTTCCTTCCTTCCTTCCTTCCTTCCTTCCTTCCTTCCTTCCTTCCTAAATATTTCGAAATTCTCGTAATAGGAAAAAAATGATTAGAAACTGGAAACCTTCCTAATTCCCAGAGAAAAAATCTCAAGAAATAAAATAGTTTGCTAAGAAAAATATTGCGCCCGCGATCGCCAAGCCGGAAGAAAGTATCTGGTATTAAATTTCATAGAAAACGAAATGCTTCATTAATTCAGTTTGGAGTCAGCCTGGTTTGGAGTCTTTGTGCAAATGTCTAATTAAAACATTGGCGTTGACTTCGCTTAAGATCTATTTGTCTTTAGGTCCTTAAAAGGAAAAAAGGCAAACGTAAAAGTTGGGACCCTTCTTACTCGCTTCTGACATTGAAATGTGAATGAATTGTCGTTGAATTCCTGCATAATTCACAGGCGGCCCAAACAAGGTTCCTGTGTATGGTTTATAAGGGAATGTATGGGAGTTATGATAAAGTTATGACAATAAAATGTTTCACTCAACAATTTGCCTCAAAACTTGCTGCAGTCGTTGCTTTTACTCTGTTCAGTCTTCTGACGACAGTTTCAGCGCGATTTGAGGCCGTTTAGTGGGTTTTTTCAAAATCCGCTCTTCAACCCACTAAACGGCCTCAAATCGCGCTGAAACTGTCGTCAGAAGACTGAACAAAGTAAAAGCAACGACTGCAGCAAGTTTTGAGGCAAATTGTTGAGTGAAACATTTTATTGTCATAACTTTATTATAACTCCAATACATTCCCTTATAAACCATACACAGGAACCTTGTTTGGGCTGCCTGTGCATAATTCGGCCAGCTATGGCGTGATGTTTTCTTATCAATCACTGTTTACGTAGACCAGACGAGATCGTGCTCGGGGTCAATCGTTTGGCTTCCAATAAGGCATGACGGTAAGGCTTTACGAGTAGAATTTCTAGGCTATGAATATGTGATATAACTACTCGAAAAAATGGCAGAGGTTGTCGTCGTTAGGACTGCATCATTCGACTCGCTTTTACGTCAGTTTTCTACAAAGTTTGATCAAGCCGAAGCATCAGATGTCATCCATGAATTGAAAAGACTATCCAACCAGAAAAGATTCCTTCGACCAAACTAACTTGTATGGAGCCTTGATACAACTTTACGAACTGGGAGCGATTGATGATGATGGAGATCAGAAATTATTGGAATTTTTAGCTGAGAAAACATCGGAAAACACTAAGGAAATTTTGAAATTACTTACTAGCTACAAGGAAGCTTCTTCGCCACGCCAAGATGATTTTGTCGGTAGGGATGCTGATGTGAATAACATTCTAAAGCTTATGAAGAATCATCGCGTACCAGGAGTCAACTTGTTTGGAGATTCAGGAGTAGGGAAGACCACTTTGGCCAAAGAAGTTTCTAAAAAGCTGGAGAAAGACTTTGAACCTGTTGTTATTGATCTGAGAGGTACAAAAGACACAAAGACTGTTTATTTCGAAGTACTCCAGAAGTTCAAGCTAACACCATGGGACTACAGCAAGGAAAGAATCTACACTCATCTTCAAGATTTAATAACTAAAACACTCTTAATTCTTGATAATGTCGAACAGTTCCTGACAAATGAGAATGAAATTGATCAAAATAGGAGAAAAGAATTTTTGGAATTTCTCAGAACCATTATGAGTTCTGAAGCAAGTAAAAGAGGGAGCTTGAAGGTGATACTTACCTCTAGAATACAGACAAAGGACTCTATGTTGGAGATTATATATTTCAGTGAATATGAAGTGCAGCCTTTAACCAAGGAAGCCTCCAGGCAGATGATGAGTTGGAGACTAAATGATGAGACCAGTGATGACCAGGATATTAAAGCACTGGTTGAAATTGTTGTTCTTTGTCGCAATACACCCTACCTACTTAAGGGAGCAGAGCAATTGCAGCGGCAAAATTACTCCAAACCTTCAAAAGTGCTGGAGAAATTGAATGCTCTGAAAAGCAAGGGAGTACCAGATAAGTATGTTTGTATTAGTTTACAGTTTGATTCTCTACCAAGTGATCCGCTGAAACAAGTTGCTGTAAAGATTTCTCTTCTCCAACGGCCTTTCTCTGTGTCCACTGCAATGAAAATTGCTGACATTTCTTCAGATTATAATGCAGAGCTTGACCTTGAAATGTTAGCAACACACAAAATCCTTACAGCAGAAGATGTTAATGGAGAGAGGAAGTATGACCTTCATGCACTCTTCAGAGAGTTTGTGACTTCGTATCTGTGTAATAAAGACCCGGTCTACAAACATGCGTACGAGGAAGCAGAAAATCAGTTTGCCGAACACCTTTCCAAGATATTTACTCAACTTGCAAAGAATTTAGATAAAGATTTTGTTGGTACATACAAAGAGCTTGAAGAAGACAAAGCCAATCTCGAATTATTCATTGACCTTGCGACCCGGAAGGAAACTCTTGAATTGATTCTTCAATCTGAAGATGTTGAGGAGACAGGAAGCGTAGCTATACTGTTTGAGGCATTCAAGAGTATTAAAGAAAGAAGAAAGCTTTTTGGTGACTGGGCAAAGATTATGGAAAAGAAAGGTATATATTGATTAAACCATGTTTTGCATCATGATGCCTTAAAACTAATTTTTGAAATAATTTGTGAGCAAGGCATTTGTTCGTTAATTCTCCTTTAGTTTACTAGTGTTTTCCTTCTTTTGCTGTTAAGGGTTCCCTGCTAGCAGAGTCTCTCTTCTCTTTCTCTCCCTTCTTTCAGGCGGGGAGGAAGGAGACTCTGCCGATGTAGAGCGTTTCCTTTGATACCCCGCCTTCCACGATCGTGGACGAACAAAACCAGTTTTAAAACCGATTACATGTAGTGCGCATGAGCAAATGAACACACCGTGGCGCCAAACATTGTTTGACGAGAGCGGCTGTCAAAATCATGACAGCGTTGCGAAGTTACTCCACGCATGCGCGACAGAAATAACGTCCTACATCGGCAGAGTCTATTTTTCTCTCTCAACCAAAACAAAAGAAAATAGGCACTGCTAGCAGGGAATGTTAAGGGTGGCATAAAAGTAAAATATCACGGCATTGTGAGTCCTACAGGTCGGGTCGCGAGATAGACTGCTGTGGATGCAATAACCTTAACCCGGAAAAAAAATTAGTTCTGGGTTCTTCGGTTTTCCTCCATCCGTAAATGCTGCCAGCATGTGATCTATGTGGTCAGTGTGTTGTGTATTGTATACATAAACATTAGCCCATCTGGCTATGAATACTTGGCAGCAATGACTCGCCGTATCAAGACGTGAATTAGACATTCTACTCAGTCTGATATTGTTTTTCGTTGTTTCTTGTTTTGTTAGCTTGCGATAAAGATAAACAGTTTCAAAAATAATAATAATAATAAAAGATTAGCCAATTTCTAAGAGAAATGCGGGAAAATATGTATGGGAAAATTTCAGACTGCCGGACGTTTAGTCACTTCGTTCAGAAAGTGCGTGAACCAAGTCAGGTATACAATAAAAAATTATTGAAGTTAAGTTTTATTTTATTTTATCTTTTTTCCACAGGAAGCTGGTTATCTAGTGCCAATTTTAGATGTTGGGAGTCTATCCAGCTGGCTGACATGGAGGGAACACAAAGTGCTTTTGAAGCACTAAAAAGAGCTGAAATGTCGCTAGCAAAAGCCATGTTAATATTGAAGCCTGAGAAGCTGAAGGCTGCAAAAGGATTGTGCAAGTACTGCAGTGGTCGAATAAAGTGCATGACCAGTGCAAACCTGATAGACAAATCGAGTAAAGTCGAAAAGGAGCGGCTTCTCGGACAAGCTCTATGCGATTTAAAACAGTCACTTGCCATACACAGGAAGGTCTACGGTGATCATACTCTTACTGCAAGGACATTAAATCTTATTGGAAATTGCTACATGGAATGTGGTAAGCCAAAAGAGGCATTGACGTTTTACCAGCGAGCTATGGACATGAAAATCAAACTTGTTGGTGGTGAGAAACATTTCGATATACCAACATACTACAATCAGCTATCACAGGTCTACGAAGCACTTGGTAAGGAAGAAACGTCTCGGAGTGCGAATTATGAGAATTATGAAAAGGCTGCTCAATACTTGGAGAAAGCATTAAGTCTGCAAGAGGAACTTGGAGTAAATGACACAGTCCACACAGCAACGTTCCAAAGAAACTTTGCAAACATTCTTATCGTACTTGAAAAGTATGACCAGGCCCTTGTGTTTTCGGGGAAATCGTTCAAAATACGAAACGCGCTCCTTGGTAAGCACCCAGAGACCGTGAGGATTCTGTACCTGATTGGGGTCATTCATGAACTTAAAGGTGACTATGAAGCAGCCCTAGGAAGTTATGAAGAGGCTTTTGTAATGGAGGAGTCTTTACCTGAAGACAACCACAGTGTTGTAAGAAAAAGAATTTGTGATAAACTTAAAGGAATGTGTGAGGACCTGGACGAGAAAGGCAAACTGGAAAAGTATGGACCAAAAATGGAGAAAATTTGCAAGGTAAGGAAATATTTTAGTTCAGCCATAAAAGATCTGTAGTTAGTAAACACAATGAAAACATCAAGGCATTGCACAAACTAGGAGGATCCTAGGAATTGAAAATAATATACTGGTAGTATAAGTGAGCAATTGTTATACTCACTGGCTTCCATGCATTGTTGTATATATATTTCCTTCCAAGTGTAAACGTCAGCACATACCCGCGCGAACTGTATGCAAATTCAAAGTCAAAAACGTCTTAGTGGTGTAAAAGACAGTTTTGGATGTTAAATCTGCATTCGTCATACACGTTTCTTTTGTATTGTTGCAATAAAGGAGATGGACGCTGATGCTGGAAAGAAGAAGGATACTGATGCTGATCCTCATCCTGGAGAGGAGACCGCAGACGTAATAACACTGTAAGCGTTACTGATTCCTTTTTTTGTTTTTGTTTTATTATCGTGTTTACTTCTCTAACTGGTATTCCTAATTAATATTGTGTTGGTATCGTTGCTTTACAGAGACGACAAAGGAGGATACTATGATTTCTCAAGCGACTTCTTTTTTCTTGAAGTTCCACGCAATGCCGTGAACACACCAGTTAAAGTCAAATACAAAGTTGACCCTTGTCGCTGTCAACCGCCCATGGCAGGAATAACTACGAGTTATAGTTATTTCCTGGAATTGACTTCCAGTAAGACTGTGGAACTCAATGAGCCTATCACTGTGACTTTAATGCATTCTGGACCTGGAAAAGAATATGGTTATAAAACTACTGTTATAGCCTTCAATCAAGATGGAAATGTATGGGAAGAACTAAGAGGTATAGGTGGATGTCATATATTTATAAACACCGTCATTTTGATGTTAATGTGCCAACCATTCTAAAAAACAGGTGGATTCGGATTTTTTCTCGAGCCCCTGTATGAGCTACTGACAATTGAATATCCTTTCTATCAATATATTTTGTAACTTTGTTTCGTTGGATTGTCCAATGGATTTCTGGTTGGCAACTTGAATAATAATTAAGCAACTGAAACGAATTTCGTTACCCTTCGCCCACCTATGTCATAACATGCATGCAAGAGACTTCTCTATGTGAAAGGTTGTGTATCTGCTACACAATGGAGTGCACGGCACGGTACACCTCAGACACCTCATCAAACTATATGATTTACTCCTTTAATATTTTGTTTACTCTTCAACCTTCACCTGTAAATGTAATGAAGAAATAGAGAGTGCACACCTGTTGTGTCCTCTCCACGCCCGCTAAACAATTTTTTTCCGCGCTCGGTTCAAAATGAGGAGTCCCCGTTCTGTGAGTCTGCAAAGCATTAAAGCAAAGAAAGCGAGGTGAACACTTGTATTAAAAGTCAATGGATCCACGATAAGTCGATTTCAAGGATCTGTTTAGGACGTTTTTAGCATAAGAAGTAATAACAATAAGAAACGAAGTTAAGTAGTGTAACGATTGTTAATCGAAGTAATCACAACATGACAAATATCTTTTGTTCTACCACGTACAGAACAAGAATCACGAGGCTCAACCCTTGGACGATACAGAAAGGATTACGTTAGAGTTCAGATCAGTAAACTGACTATCTTAGCAGTTGTAACCAGACTCATCACAGATCGATTCCAAGTCACACCCAAAGGATGTGTTGTCAGGTCTTCTGTGTGCGATGATGTCACGATTGAGTTCCCTCAAGGAGCTGTTGACAAGACCGTAGGAGGAACATTGAAAGTAAGTAAAATTCGCAAGAGGTTTGAAGTGAAAATACCTCGTAAACGTTGTACGTATGTTCAGAATCGATGCAAAAATGTGTAAAAATCTGGTAGTAAATTGTGTCAAATTTAGTGATAATGGCATGCACAATATCTATCAATCAATAATTCTGCCGCATCGCTTTCCTGTAGTCTGTCAGTCGAAGTATCACTAAACACATGCAAATGACTCTAAAATCTTAACGCTTTACTTTTATATACTAGTTGTTACTAATGACACAGAGGAAGTACCTTGAAAACGATGAGTATGGATATCCGTGCCCAATATTATTGGTGGATGGTTTTGAAGGTGTTGGTCTCCAAAAAACCGTCACCATAAGGATGCCACACCCTTGTCCCGCGAAATGTCCTGTGGAAAAAGTAAATTTAATGCGTCTTCCAAGCGAACCTGAAACCATTCTTGAAAATAAGTGGGAGGACATTACAGACCAGATAATTTACAAAGAAATAAAGACAGATCAGAAATGTTTTGTAGAGCTACAAGTGCAGCGTTTTTCATGGTAACGTATTATAAGCTTGTATGCGTATTAAGCTTATCTGGCTAATCTCTCAATGTACACGCTCATAGCAAGCCTTCCCAGTAATCATCCATGAAAAGCATTTCTATACTACCTATTGATGGCAAGCTTTTTTAAACAACGATGGTCTGTTGGTATATGTATCATTCCTTTTTTTTTAAATTTTGAAGTGTATCTTTTATTTCTAAGGCTGTGGCTTTTGGTACCATCCGCGCCGTTGCAGAAGTTGCAAATGATTGTGAGAGATTTGATTTCTTCGCCGCCCCTATTTGTTCGTGTTGGACTTTTCAAAGCGAAAGATGAGCATACACGGCCTGTTAGTATGTTGAAGGCTCTCAAAGTGACCCTAACTTGTGTTGCTAACCACAATGAAAGACACATGAAAGACATGAAAAGTAAATATGAAAGTACAACCTTTCCAATTTTCCAGCGGGTACAAGGTGAACTGTTGCGTGCTCCCCTGTCTGCAGTCTAACCTAATTATGACAACATATCTCTCCCTGCGTCTCTCCATGAAGCTCAATATTCCTGAGTGCATCAGTTAAGACTATTGCTGGTCATTTATAAAGTTGTCAAAGCAACCAAACTGCAAATCAATTTTGAATTTTTAAAATCGTTATCTTTGCTATACGCGAAAATATTGAGATCTATAGAGGTATGTCCAGGGCTGGCCTATGCTATCATCCCCTGTCCCTAAAGGTCTGTCTTGGGGATCCCCAAAGCATCGCCTGCCTATCCCCTTGCCCCAACTATCATACAGCCCGCTCTACTATATATGTCTCTCCCATCCCCGTATAAATGTGACCCGTTTTTTCTTTGTCTTAACATAAGAATCTCATGAAGTGCTGGCTATTGCAACCTCGGTGAGTCCACTGCGACAAGGTGACAAAGCCTTGGTCAAGGTAGGAGGAGACTTTAAGGAAAAATACCAAAGGAACGAGCAGGAAAAAGTCATTCTTGTGTAAGTGAACGTTTTACAGAAATGAAAGTTAAATAAAGGCTAAATGGTGACGTTTTTTTTTTCAGCATCTGAACACAAAAACGAAAATTTGTTTTCACGATATCTTAAATTCGGAAAGTATACGATTCAAATTCGTAGTGTTTCTCTATTTCAGACCGCGTGTTCATCCGTAGAGTATAATTTCATTGTCTATACGTTTCTTTGTTAACATAAACAAATGGAAATCCCATTTGTGCTTTTATTTCAAAGTAATAGTGTTGTTTATAATTTTTATTTCTCATTTTCTTCGTCAGGTTTTTAAAAGACGAAAAGTTTGTGGCAGAGATAAATGTCTGTCGGAGAAAAGAAGACATTCAGAATGAAAACGACAGGAATAGAGAACTTATTATTTCACTTTACAAAGAAATTGACAATTCTTTTTTGTGCCAACTTTCTACCGGTGAAACAGAAGGCACGAGGGTATGGTGAAATATACCTTAAATAATAATCAATGTTGTGGTAGTGCGTGTGAGTGGACTCGGAGATATTAGCGTTCTCTGCTACTCTCAAATCCGAGTATAAATAAAAAGATGATGATGATGATGATGATGATGATTATCATCATTGTTATTATCATCATCATCATCATCATCATAATGATTTCTTTGCTTCTTAGCTGCGGATGCTTTGCTTCCGTGCTTCAGATGGCGTGACCTTGCTTTCTTGCTTCCTTGCTTCCTTGCTTCCTTGCTTCCTTGCTTCCTTGCTTCCTTGCTTCCTTGCTTCCTTGCTTTCTTCCTTCCTTCCTTCCTTGCTTGCTTGCTTGCTTGCTTGCTTCCTTCCTTCCTTGCTTGCTTGCTTGCTTGCTTGCTTCCTTCCTTCCTTCCTTCCTTCCTTCCTTCCTTCCTTCCTTGCTTGCTTGCTTGCTTCCTTCCTTCCTTCCTTCCTTCCTTCCTTCCTTCCTTCCTTCCTTTCTTGCTTCCTTGATTCCTTGCTTGCTTGCTTGCATCTTTTCTTCCTTTGTTCTTCGTTAGTTTGTTCAATTGCTGTTTTTTTTCATTTCAGGAGACCTTGAGGCGCGACAGAGTGTATGAGATGCGCACAACATTTCCAAGGGGTTATTTCGTAATCGTCAATGTCAACAAGTTCGACCCGTCAACGGGTCTTGAAGAACGTACGGGCTCTGAACAAGATGTGAAAAACCTACAATCTGTATTCAAAAATTTGCTAGGTTTTGAAATTAAACTTCTATGTGATGATCCGAATGCTCAAACGATTCTAGACAATATTAACGACATTTTCCAAAAAGATTTTTCCAATTACGATTGCTTTGGTTTATGTATCATGAGTCATGGTAGTGACGACCGTTTTTACGGTTCAGACACGGTACCAATTACATGGTCTACAATCCTTTGTTTATTTAATAAGAAACTGGGTCGTACATTTACAGGCAAGCCAAAGTTTTTTTTTTTTCAAGCATGTCGGTGTGTTGCTCAGACTGAACATAATAGAGGTGGTGAACATGATGGAAGTGCAGCGGAACAACAGTCATCCCCTTCAAAGTCCTACTTAACTTCTGACGTCCTAGATACTCTAGTAGTACACAGCTGTTTTCGAGGACATGAATCATTTCGTAATAGTCAGGATGGGACTTTTTTCATTCAAAGTCTCGTAAAAGTGTTGAAAGAAAATGTAGATAACGAGGACATGTTGAGTATGGTAACCATGGTTATTAACGAATTAACCAATCAATTGGGAGAAAAACAAGTGCCACAAATGGAAAGCACGTTAAGAAGAAAGCTTTACTTCAAACCATGCAGAAATGGAGTTTCAACATCTATAAATATAATCTAGAATGATCGTTATTTTGGATAAGTAGCAACTTTAATCAACCACCTGTAAATATTGTTTGAAATATTGTTTTTTCCTTACCTTGGCAGCAGTTTCCCTGCGAACATAGTCTCTACTCTTTCTCTCTTTCTTTTTAGGCGAGGAGGAGGGATTGTAACCCCCTCCCCTCCCCCAATTAATACGTTATCATGGAAATTGCTCCGTTAAAGTATTCAAGTGATTGCTTAAGGCCACATGGTGTTTCTTTCCTCAAAGGTTTTTGGAAAGAAGTAAAAATAAAAGTAAAAATAAAATAATTAACTGTGTGTTCAGATGAATGAGTGGAACTACATAGTTGTCTCTATCATCTCAATAAGCTGAGTTATTTCTGAATTAATCTTACATACTGACAAATAAGTGACGCTGCCATGACGATTGCAACCTAGGGAGCCTACGTTCAACCATTTCCACCTGTAAAAAGCTTTTGACTGCGAAGGGGTCCCACACAGAAGAGCAGTATTCATTTACTGGATGGACAAAGGCTTCGTGGCTATAGAGCAGTGTCTTAGGGAAGATAGGATTCTTATTGGGGGGTGGGGGCTAGGGCTTCGAAGGAGAGGGTCATCATGCTGTTTCATTGTTGACTCAATAGGAGCTAGGGTCATGAATTTCTTACTGAATGAAAGGAGAAGGGCTTATTTTATTTTTAAAATGTTTTTCCTTTCGAAATAAATCGCGAATTTTTTTTTCCGGCCAAGGTTGTCGATCGTCCATTATCGGACTTGTGTTTTGGTTCGTATTTCTGCCAAGTTTGATGAAGCGGAAACAGGACATCCCACAAATTTTAAAATTAAAATAATTTAAAATTATTCAGCTAGAACTGATCAAAATGATTTAAATGCAGTCAACGGTTTATCACCTTCTTGCTCTAAATTGCAAATTACAAAATGCGCCTGCAAATATGACTAAGACGTGGTCCGATCTTTTCTTCTAAATCAGTTATTTACCTCAAAAATCATCTACTTACTGACCTTACTCTAGTAATCATAGCACCAATACTCAAACAAAACACGCGCGTCAGCGGCCACCTGTAGTGGAAAGCGTGATATTTCTCAGAAATCAGTGTTTACATTGATCAAGACGCGTCTACTGAAAATGATATTCATACAAATGTAAGGTCGTGCTCATAGTTCAGTAATGGTTTGGTTTCTGCAAGCTTACAATTTACAGATAGAATTTTTACTCCGGCTGTAAATAAGTGATAAAACTACGGGAAAAATGACAGCGGTTGACGTCGTTCCTAAAACATTCGACTCGCTTTTAGGTAACATCTCTAAGTTTGTTCAAGCCGAAGCAGCATTTATCATCCATCAACTGCAAAGACTTTATCCATCCAGAAAAGACTCTTTTGATAACAATGACTTATATAGTGCCTTCAAACAACTATACAAGCTGGGAGCGATCGATAAAGATGGAGATCAGAAAATGATGGAAATATTGGTAAAGAAAACAGCAAAGAAGGACGAAATTTTGAAGTCTATAAATGACTACAAACAGGAATCTACTTTGCCACGCAAAGATGATTCTGTCGGTAGAGAAGCTGTCGCGAAAGAGATTCGTGACTCTCTGACAAGTGAGGATGCCGTTTCTGCAGTCAATCTGTATGGAGAATCAGGAGTAGGAAAGACGACATTGGCCAAAGTAGTTTCTGGTCTTATGGAAGATTTTGATATGCTATGGATTGATCTGAGAGACATCATAAATGTAGAAACTGTTTATTTTTTTGTTCTTTATGGTCTTGGCTTGACCTCATGGGACCGTGAGGCGAAACGAATCTACGATCATCTTGAAAATATATCGGGAAAAACTCTTTTTGTTTTGGACAATATTGAACAGTTCTTTAAGAATGAGGAAGGACAGATATTCATGGAATTCTTATCGAGAATTATCAACTCTTTAGCAAGCTATGAGGGAAAACTGAAAATTATTCTTACGTCAAAGGACAGTGTATTTGAACAATCTCTAAAAGATGAATCATCGACGACAGATTATAAAGTGAAGGAATTTGATGAAAAAAGTGCTAAAGATTTGATGACAAAAAGAATCAAGAACGTTGTAGATGTTGCAGATGAGGCCCATGACAAGGCATTGTCTGAAATAGCTGATCTTTGCCGTAACTTACCATATCTTCTTCAAGGAGCAGAGCAGCTGATGAGGGAAAGTTTCACTACTCCTAAAGAAGTGCTGCGAAAAATAACTACACAGATAGAAAATGGAGTACCAGAACACTTTGCTTGTATCAGTGCATTGTTTGAATCTCTACCAAATGATCACCTGAAACAGATTGCTGTAAAGATTTCTTTACTTCGTCGTCCTTTCTCTGTGTCCACTGCAATGAAAATTGCTGACATTTCCTCAGATTATAATGCAGAGCTTGACCTTGAAATGTTAGCAATACACAAAATCCTAACAGCAGAAGATGTAGCTGGAGAAAGGAAGTATGACCTTCATTCACTGTTCAGAGAGTTTGTTGCTTCGTATCTGTGTGTTAAAAATCCTATCTACAAAGATGCGTACGAGAAAGCAGAAAACCAGTTTGCTGAGCACTTTTCCAAGAAATTCAATCAACTTGCAAAGAATTTAGATAAAGATTTTGTTGGTACATACAAAGAGCTTGAAGAAGACAAAGCCAATCTCGAATTATTCATTGACCTTGCAACCCGGAAGGAAACTCTTGACTTGATTCTTCAATCTGAAGATGTGGAGGACACAGGAAGCGTAGCTATACTGTTTGAGGCATTCAAGAGTATTAAAGAAAGAAGAAAGCTCTTTGGTGAATGGGCAAAGATCATGGAAAAGAAAGGTATACATAATCCACGTTTTGATAAACTTTATGAGGAGCTTGCATGTTATATTGACATTGTTGTTAACAGGAACATTTAAGTTTGTTTTGCATTTATCATCGTTTTTTTTTTTTTTTTTTGTTTGTTTGCTTTCTTGCTTGCTTGCTTGCTTGTTTGTTTGTTTGTTTGTTTGTTTGCTTGCTTGCTTGCTTGCTTGCTTGCTTGCTTGCTTGCTTGCTTGTTTGTTTGCTTGCTTGCTTGCTTGTTTGTTTGTTTGTTTGTTTGTTTGTTTCCTTTACCAATTTGTTGTTTATTTTTGTTTGTTGGTTCTCTTTCAGTTAACTAGTTTTCCTTTTCGTACTGTTATTGGTGGCAAGGGTGCATAGCACTGAGTAAAATTTCCTGTGGATTTCATATGTGTATACAGTTTGTTTGATGTGTTTTTTTTCTCTCCCTTAATGCTGCGAAGAGGTTTTATCCATGTTTCTTCCATCTGCAAAACGTCAATTTTTTTTGTGTTAAGAGAAATTAAATGTCGTGGTTAAGAGTCGGATGTATTTTATTTGTTTGTCAAATTATTTTATAAGTATTTTTATTTGTGTTCTTTGTGTTCTTTATTTTTATTTATTATTATTATTATCATTTATATTTATTTATATTTATTATTATTATTGTTATTATTATTATTATCATTATTATATCATTTTTATTTTTATTTTATTTTATTTATTTTATTTTATTTTATTTTATTTTATTTATTATATATAAAATTATAGTCTTTAATCAATAATTAATAATAACAATAATCTCTAATCAATAATTAATAATTTTTAAATATTTATACATTTTTTCAAGATTGTAAAAAACGAATAGAATTTGTCCATTATTTAAATATGAATATGTTAATATATAATACTTACAAAGAAGAAGGAATTTTATTTCATTTTATTTTATTTTATTTCATTTTATTTTATTTTATTTTATTTTATTTTATTTTATTTTATTTTATTTTTGTTTTTTTCATTTTCATTTTTATTATTAATTAATTAATTAATTTCTTCTTTTTTTTTCTCCCATAGAAAGCTGGTTATCTAGTGCCAATTTTAGATGTTGGGAGTCTATCCAGTTGTCTGACATGGAGGGAACACGAAGGGCTTGTGAAGCACTAAAAAGAGCTGAAATGTCGCTAGCAAAAGCCATGTTAATATTGAAACCTGAGAAGCTGAAGGCTGCAAAAGGATTGTGCAAGTACTGCAGTGGTCAAATAAAGTGCATGACCAGTGCAAACCTGATAGACGAATCGAGCAGAATGGAAAAAGAAAGGCTTCTCGAAGAAGCACTTTTTGATTTAAAACAGTCACTTGCCATACACAGGAAGGTCTACGGTGATCATACTCTTACTGCAAGGACATTAAATCTTATTGGAAATTGCTACATGGAATGTGGTAAGCCAAAAGAGGCATTGACGTTTTACCAGCGAGCCATGGACATGAAGATCAAACTTGTTGGTGGTGAGAAACATTTCGATATACCAACATACTACAATCAGCTATCACAGGTTTACGAAACACTTGGCAAGGGCGAAATAAAAACGTCATCTGAGATATTTTGGAGTTTTCAAAACTTTGCCAACCGCATTTGGGATTCGATTTCTCAAAAAAAAAAGACATGATTTAGAAAAGGCCACTGAATTCCTAGAGAAAGCATTAAGCCTTCAAAAAAAACTTGGAGTAAATGACACAGACGACACGGCTACGTTCCAAAGGAACCTTGCAAACATTCTTATCGGACTTCAAGACTATGACCGGGCCCTTCAGTATGGTCAGAAATCCTTGAAAATAAGAAACAAGAGCCTTGGTAAACACCCAGAGACTGTGAGGATTTTGTACCTGATTGGGATCATTCATGAGTGGAGAAACGATCATAAAGCAGCTCTAGCAAGGTACGAAGAAGCTTTTGTAATGGAGGAGTCTTTACCTGAAGACAACCACAGTGTTGTGAGAAAACTACTGTGTGACAGACTTGAAGCAATGTGTAAGAAACTGAACAAGAAAAACAAACTGGAAGAGTATAGACCAAGAATGGAAAAATTTCAAAAGGTTAGGAATAAAAAACTTTTTTCGGTTATATAAAAAATTCTCCAACAGCATGATAGGCAACAGATCATTAGACCATTTTTGAATTTGTACAATGCCGGGTTAGCCTAATTTCAGCGTTATAACAGTTGCAAATACGAACAGTCAAAGAAAAAAGGTACAACATCAACAATACATACACTTTGAAATTCTTTGAAAGACTTTCACTGGAACACATGAATGTTCACAAAATCGAGGGTACCCTTGAGCAACAGAGAACTCGAAACTGAAGTGTTGTGAGTGACGGTGATCATAAAAGTACACAGAGAAAATCAAACCCATTAACTATTTATTTTACAGAAGAAATAGAAATAGAACGCGCACGCGTGTCATGTTGAATAATAAATCAAGCGTTGATTGTCAGTGACAATCTGGCTTCATTGTGGGAGCATACATGTCCTGTATTATACTAGTCGTCTGGTTGCAAAATAGTCAAAAAAGGTCTTAAGGGTAAAATTGAAATGTTCATGCAACTTCCTTATTGTTGCTTTAAAGGAGACTGACGCTGACGCTGGAAAAAAGCCTGATGCTGATGCTGATACTGATGCTGATGCTCAATCGGGAGAGGGGACAGACGTAATAACACTGTAAGCGTTACTGATTCCTTTTTTTGTTTTATTATCGTGTTTACTTTTCTATCTGGTATTCTTAATTAATGTTGTGTTGGTATTGTTGCTTTGCAGAGACGACAAAGGAGGATACTATGATTTCTCAAGCGATTTCTTTTTTCTTGAAGTTCCACGCAATGCCGTGAACACACCAGTTAAAGTCAAGTACAAAGTTGACCCTTGTCGCTGTCAACCGCCCATGGCAGGAATAACTACAAGTGTTAGTTATTTCTTGGAATTGAGTTCCAGTAAGACTGTGGAACTCAATGAGCCTATTACTATGACTTTAATGCATTCTGGACCTGGAAAAGAATATGGTTATACAACTACTGTTATATCCTTCAATCAAGACAAATACGTTTGGGAAAAACTAAAAGGTATAGGTGGATGTCATATTTATAAACACCGTCATTGTGATGTAACTTTTGTTTCGTTAGATTGTGCAATAGATTTCTGATTTAAATAACAATTAAGCAGCTGAAAGGAATTTCGTTACCCTTCGCCCACCTATATTATAACATGCCTGCAAGAGACTTCTCTATGTGAAAGTTACCGAGTATTGTCTCACGAGTGTGTGTTTCTGCTACACAATGGAGTGCACGGCACGGTACACCTCCGACAATTAAGCAACTGAAACGAATTTCGTTACCCTTCGCTCACCTATATTATAACGTGCCTGCAAGAGACTTCTCTATGATGTGAAAGTTACCGAGTATTGTCTCACGAGTGTGTGTTTCTGCTAAACAATGGAGTGCACGGCACGGTACACCTCAGACATCTCATCCAACTGTATGATTTATCCCTTTAGAATATTGTATACTCTTCAAGCTTCGTCTATAAATATATAATGAAGAAATAGAGAGTGCACACCTGTTTTGTTCTCCACGCACGCTAAACATTTTTTTCGCGCTCGGTTCATGAGTAATGCATGAAAGCAGTGATTAAGTAAAGGATCAAACACTAGGGCGAGGACATTCCGAGGCGCAGCCCTCGGCCTCGGCTTTTATTTTTAAGAATACCCTCGCCCGTGTGTTTGGTCGGATTTAATAATCAGCCCCGATCCATGATTTAGGAACACTGAATGGGTTTGGATTTCATATTGACTTGATATGAATGACCACGGGACAGGTCTATATTTTTGAAATATAGACTTGTACCTGGACATTATTGAGGATAACAACCGCATTTCACAATGGGATTGAGGTGTGGCTTGTTATTAAATCACGAAAAAAATGAGGAATTCCCGTTCTGTGAGTCAGCAAAGCAATGAAGCAAACAAAGCGAGGTGAACACTTGTATAATAATTGTTTAATCAAAGTAATCACAACATGGCAAATATCTTTTGTTCCACCACAGCTACAGAACAAGAATCAACCCTTGGACGATACAGAAAGGATTACGTTAGAGTACAGATCAGTAAACTGACTATCTTAGCAGTTGTAACCAGACTCATCACAGATCGATTCCAAGTCACACCCAAAGGATGTGTTGTCAGGTCTTCTGTGTGCGATGATGTCACGATTGAGTTCCCTCAAGGAGCTGTTCACAAGACCGTGGAAGGAACATTGAAAGTAAGTAAAATTTGCAAGAGGTTTGAAGTGAAAATACCTTGCAAGCGTTGTGCGTATGTTCAGAATCGATGCAAAAATGTGTAAAAATCTGGTAGTAAATTATGTCAAATTTAGTGCTAATGGCATGCAAATTGTTTATCAAACAATAATTCTGTCGCATCGCTTTCCTGTAGTCTGTCAGTCGAAGTATTACTAAACACGTGCAAATGACTCTTAATGCTTTACTTTTATATCCTAGTTGTTACTAATGACACAGAGGAAGTACCTTGAAAACGATGAGTATGGATATCCGTGCCCAATATTATTGGTGGATGGTTTTGAAGGTGTTAGTCTTCAAAAACCTGTCACCATAAGGATGCCACACCCTTGTCCCGCGAAATGTCCTGTGAAGAGAGTAAATTTAATGCGTCTTCCAAGTGAATCTGAAACCGTTCTTGAAAATGAGTGGGAGGACATTACAGACCAGATAATTTACAAAGAAATAAAGACAGATCAGAAATGTTTTGTAGAGCTACAAGTGCAGCGTTTTTCATGGTAACGTATTATTAGCTTGTACTAAAAAATTCTTTAGTAAACGTTCATAGTAAGCCTTCCCAGTAATTATCCATGAAAAGTATTTCTATACTACCTATTGATGGCAAGCTTTTTTTTTAAACGTTGGTCTGTTCGTAGCTGTGTAACTGCTTTCTTTAATTTTGAAGTGTATTTTTTTATTTCTAAGGCTGTGGCTTTGGGTACTATCCGTGACGTTGCAGATGTACATGTTGCAAATGATTGTGATAGATTTGATTTCTTCGCCGCCCCTATTTGTTCGTGTTGGACTTTTCAAAGCGAAAGATGAGCATAGATGGCCTGTTAGTATGTTGAAGGCTCTCAAATTGACCCTAACTTGTGTTGCTAACCACGATGAAAGATACATGAGAAAGATGAAAGGTAAATATGAAAGTACAAACTTTCCAAATTACTTATTTTCCAGCGGGCACGCGAAATGTTGCGTGCTCCTCTGTCTGCAGTCCAACATAATTATAACTAGATATCTCTCCCTGCCTCCCTCCATGCAGCTCAGCATTAATTATTCATGCGATTTAGAAAGTTGTCAAATCAACCGAACTGAATCAACTTTGAATTTTCAAACCGTTATCTTTGCAAGTACGCGTACTTTTGAGGTCTATACGGCTTGTGTGCTTATGTAAGCCATGTTTGTCAACAACCTTTATGTATCTTTTCTTTCCGCTTAATTACCGTAAATGTGATTTCTTTGTCTTAACTAACGTAAGAATCTCATGAAGAGCTGGCTATTGCAACCTCAGTGAGTCCACTGCGACAAGGTGACAAAGCCTTGGTCAAGGTAGGAGGAGACTTTAAGGAAAAATACCAAAGGAACGAGCAGGAAAAAGTCATTCTTGTGTAAGTTAACGTTTTACAGAAATGAAAGTTAGATAAAGGCTAAATGGTGACGTAGTTTTTTTTCAGCATCTGAACACAAAAACGAAAATTTGTTTTCACGATTTCAAATTTTTTCCCTGGGCGTAATGTTTTCCTATTTCAGACCGCGTGTTCTTCCGTAGAGTATCATTTCATTGTCTAAACGTTTAACATACAGAAATAGAAAAACCCATTTGCGCTTTTATTCCAAATATTCACATTAAATGATTGCATAATTTGGTTATTTATAAAGCAAATGATAATAAAGCAAATGATAATAAAGCAATAATAATATTTATTACATCCATTTTGAAATCACAAGCAAATCCTGCAATCTGATTGGTTCCCTGCAGCAGTGATTTCAGCATAAATCGCACGATTTTGAGCTCTAAATTGCACGATTTTGCACATCAACTGATATGAACCAATCACAAGAGAGACATGTCATTTTCTAGCCAATTATATCAAGGAATCCATCTGAGTGTTGGGCTCAACGCTTCTTGCGAAAAAAAAGAGCCACGACTCAAAAAAATTTCTGAAGAACGATTTTACCGTCAAAAGTCGTAAAAAAAGACTGAAAAAGCCATAAAAAGGACTTAAAAAGACCAACTGATCACTTAAAATTGTCAAAAGCATCTTTGTAAAGTAACTGCTTAAGTAAGTTGAAGATATTACAGCGAAAAGCAGTGGGGGAAAATGCAATCGGCATCTTTTGAATGCGACTTCTTGGCGATTGATCGTGGAAAGTGGTTTCCTTTCAATCTGTAAAGCATAACAACACATCGACGAAAATAGTCATTAAAAGAAATTTTTCTTAAGAAGAAGATTTTTGCTGAGCTACGTGACTTCTTAAGGACAACCGAAGGACTAAACAACCTTTGATTTTTGCTGTTTTCTCGGCACAAGTGTGATCTTAACATGTTGAACAGAAATCGTAAAAACACAAGCAGTGAGCATTGGCTGTATGGACAACAGCCAGTTCATTACAACCCTTTTGGGCAGGATTGTTTTGCTATTTAATGTAAGTAAACGATTCTTAATACATGTAATGCCTTTTGGTCCTATATAAATTCATTTTAGTTTTGGATTGAAAGTGTTGGTTTTCAAGATGAGAATCATTGCTCGATCAGTATAAACAAGTTCTCTTGCCAGCATGTTTGAATCGACTGCTTGTAGATTGTAAGTCATATCGGTTTAACTGGAAAAAACGTCTTTTTCAAAAAAGATTTCAAAATGGATATAATAAAGTGGTAATTGAACTTCGTGTCGTGCAATTTTGGTCTGAAATCAAACTTGCAATTACAAATCGCACTCCCGCTACGCGGTCGTGCGATTTTGTAATCGCGCGTTTGATTTCAGACCAAATTGCACTCCACTCAGTCCAATTACCATTATTAATAATAATAAAGCAAATTATTTTTTAATTTATCCATGCACCTAGTTTTATTTAATAACAATAATATTATTTCTCATTTTTTTCGTCAGGTTTTTAAAAGCCATTTGTGCATTTATTCCATTTTCACATTAAATGAATGCATAATTTGGTTATTGGGAAAGCCAAAAATAAAGTAAATTATTTTTTAATTAATTCGCCTAGTTTTATTTAATAATTTTGATGATTTTTATTTCTCATTTTCCTCGTCAGGTTTTTAAAAGACGAAATATTTGACACAGAGATAAATGTCTGTCGGAGAAAAGAAGACATTCAGAATGAAAACGACAGGAATAGAGAACTTATTATTTCACTTTACAAAGAAATTGACAATTCTTTTTTGTGCCAACTTTCTACCGGTGAAACAGAAGGCACGAGGGTATGGTGAAATATACCTTAAATAATAATCAATGTTGTGGTAGTGCGTGTGAGTGGACTCGGAGATATTAGCATTCTCTGCTACTCTCAAATCCGAGTATAAATAAAAGATGATGATGATGATGATGATGATGATTTTTATTATTATTATCATTATTATTATTATCATCATCATCATCATTATCATAATGATTTCTTTGCTTCCTAGCTGCGGATGCTTTGCATCCTTGCTTCCGTGCTTCAAATGGCGTGACCTTGCTTGCTTGCTTGCTTGCTTGCTTGCTTGCTTGCTTGCTTGCTTGCTTGCTTGCTTGCTTGCTTGCTTGCTTGCTTGCTTGCTTCCTTGCTTCCTTGTTTCCTTGATTCCTTCCTTTCTTGCTTCCTTGCTTCCTTGCTTCCTTGCTTCCTTGCTTCCTTGCTTCCTTGCTTCCTTGCTTCCTTGCTTCCTTGCTTCCTTGCTTCCTTGCTTCCTTGCTTCCTTGCTTCCTTGCTTCCTTGCTTCCTTGCTTCCTTGCTTCCTTGCTTCCTTGCTTCCTTGCTTCCTTGCTTCCTTGCTTCCTTGCTTCCTTGCTTCCTTGCTTCCTTGCTTGCTTGCTTGCTTGCTTGCTTGCTTCCTTGCCTGCCTGCCTGCCTGCCTGCCTGCCTGCCTGCCTGCCTGCCTGCCTGCCTGCCTGCCTGCCTGCCTGCCTGCCTGCCTGCCTGCCTGCCTGCCTGCCTGCCTGCCTGCCTGCCTGCCTTAGTTTGATTTGTTTTTTTGTTTTTTTTTCATTTCAGGAGACCTTGAGCCGCGACAGAGTGTATAAGATGCGCACAACATTTCCAAGGGGTTATTTCGTAATCGTCAATGTCAACAAGTTCGACCCGTCAACGGGTCTTGAAGAACGTACGGGCTCTGAACAAGATGTGAAAAACCTACAATCTGTATTCAAAAATTTGCTAGGTTTTGAAATTAAACTTCTATGTGATGATCCGAATGCTCAAACGATTCTAGACATTATTAACGACATTTTCCAAAAAGATTTTTCCAATTACGATTGCTTTGGTTTATGTATCATGAGTCATGGTAGTGACGACCGTTTTTACGGTTCAGACACGGTACCAATTACATGGTCTACAATCCTTTGTTTATTTAATAAGAAACTGGGTCGTACATTTACAGGCAAGCCAAAGTTGTTTTTTTCAAGCATGTCGGTGTGTTGCTCAGACTGAACATAATAGAGGTGGTGAACATGATGGAAGTGCAGCGGAACAACAGTCATCCCCTTCAAAGTCCTACTTAACTTCTGACGTCCTAGATACTCTAGTAGTACACAGCTGTTTTCGAGGACATGAATCATTTCGTAATAATCAGGATGGGACTTTTTTCATTCAAAGTCTCGTAAAAGTGTTGAAAGAAAATGTAGATAACGAGGACATGTTGAGTATGGTAACCATGGTTATTAACGAATTAACCAATCAATTGGGAGAAAAACAAGTGCCACAAATGGAAAGCACATTTAGAAAAAAGCTTTACCTCAAACCATAAAAGTTTCGACATCTTTATCAATAAAAGGATGTAGATTGATCGTCGTTTTGGGGATGAGTAGCAATTATAACCAGGCATCTGTAAATATTGTTTGCTTAAAAACATTGTTTTTCCTGCCTTGGCAACAATTTTCCTGGGAACATAGTCTCTTCTCTTTCTCTCCCTTCTTTAGGTGATGAGGAGGGATTGTCTCCCCCACCCACACTCCCCCCCTCCCCCAATTAATAAGATATAGTAATGGCAATTGCTCCCTTACAGGATTCAAGTGATTTGCTTAAGGCCACATGGTATTCCTTTCCTGTAAGGTTTTTGTAAAGAGAGACTGATATTAACCAATATTAACGTAGATATTAACAACTCATGTTAAGCTAAAAAATGAAAACTTGTTACCACAAGTCTCCCTTTCCAATTTAAACCAAACATCTGGAAAATTGAAAACAAATTGACTTTTTTTCACAATGAGGTTTTCCGACTATAAAACAACCCAAACTTGTCAGAGCAGCAAAAATTGCTCCAATGCATTTCTAGAAGAAGCGAAAGCTAACCGTATAAGGATTTGAGATGGATAATATCAAGATACTTTGAAAGAAAGAGTCACCGTAAAAAAGATAGCAAGCAGACTTGCTCGGAAAGTTAAGGTGGCTGGACCCCCTCACGCTTGACCGCTACCTTCCACGTTTGGAATGCTGGCGCATAAACGTGTTTTATCCGATTGCAAATCTTTTTTGCACATAAGTCACATAAAGATTGAATTAATGTTTGATGCAGTTTTTAATGAAATCGGACTTCATAACACGTGATTATGACGAAATATTTGTTTTCGTTTAGAGAGCAATTTTAGCCTTGCAGAGCGTTCAATACTAAAATGCTTCGTACCACATAATTATATACTGGATGCCTCCATTTGTGGGGATTTTTGAAAAAATCTATCTAGCTGATTATGAGATTTTTAAGATTATTTAAATATAGTGCATAATCTACTTCAAAACTAAACAATGGATTTGATACGGCCGAAATTAATATTTCAGAGCTATATATTCACAAAAGTCATTGCTCATTTAGTTTTACTCTGTATCTAGTCTTAAAAGGAACATTTTGAAGGTAATCGACTTATGCGATTTTGTGAAAACGTATAAAGCATAAGCCGGGGTAAACATTTGATGCGCACTTTTCATTGCAGTTTTCTAGTCAATCTTACTAGATCTTCCATTATTCTAAAACTCGCTGATAATTTCTCTCAAAACTACGTCAGTATACAAATTAGAACTTAAACTAATATTACACAAAATTGCAAGACTATTGAACTCATTAAAAGCGATCTAAATCGAACGGGAAATGCAGAAAACATTAATCGTTTCCCAACGATTTGATGCTCTGGGAATTCTATTGTTTGCTAATGACCATAACATCAATATTCTTTCGCACCATGCACGGTCTCATCTCGCTTGGCTGCTTTCCGATTTACTCCCGAAGTTTGGTTCTTTATTAAACTCAAAAGTCTGGCTCGCTTCCTTCTTGAAGTTTTTATTTGAGGCATGTTCGCCGATTCTATTCACTCACACTGACAAAGTACATCATGACAAACGTCCCACGTTTGAATAATAAAAACAACTAGATACAGAGTAAAACTAAATGAGCAATGACTTTTGTGAATATATAGCTCTGAAATATCAATTTCGGCCGTATCAAATCCATTGTTTAGTTTTGAAGTAGATTATGTATTCATTTAAATAATCTAAAATATCTCATAATTAGCTAGATAGATTTTTTCAAAAATCCCCACAAATGGAGGCATCCAGTATATAATTATGTGGTATGAAGCATTTTAGTGTTGAACGCTCTGCAAGGCTAAAATTATTTTCTAAACGAAAACAAATATTTCATCATAATCACGTGTTATGACGTCCGATCTCACTAAAAACTGCATCAATCATTAATTCAATTTTTATGTGACTTATGTGCAAAAAAGAATTGCAATCCGATAAAACACGTTTATGCACCAGCGTTCCAAAAGTGGAAGGTAGCGGTCAAGCGTGAGGGGGTCCAGCCACCTTAAACCCGCATCAAATTGCCAATTGGACCGAAAATTATAACAGGGAGGGGTACCTTATAATTTCCATTACATTGTTTTTGAGCCTCGAAGTTTTTAGAAAAATATCTTTTAGTCATCAAAATTTAATTTATTTTATATTCAATAATCAAATTATTCAAGACTTGTTACACATATTATTCGATTTTCTTTGGATAAAAAACATAGACTGTACACTTCCCCGGTCAGGCCAGCAGTGAGGCGCTATTTTTTCCCCCACAGGGTAACGCTAACTAGTTGTGCCTGTTCACTTCGCGCTGATTGGCTAGTTGCCTCTCAAGGATTCAGAGAGAATAAGAGAAAAATATCAAATGCCCTTGGCAGGATTCGAACCCACGTCTTCGGTATTCTAGTCCGATGTATTAACCGATGTAGTGGTTAATACATCGGACTAGAATACCGAAGACGTGGGTTCGAATCCTGCCAAGGGCATTTGATATTTTTCTCTTATTCTCTCTACTTCATTATACATACACCGAACGCATAATTTATTACTACTATGCTATGTCTATTCTTTGCGTACATATTTACGGTGTTCAACTTATCTTATAGAGAAAAAATGTCGCTCTGGGATCCTCACGAATACCCTACATTTCATATTCTGGCTGCGTTCCCAGCGTGGTTGGTCCTTGTAGCGTAGTGGTTAATACATCAGACTAGAATACCGAAGACGTGGGTTCGAATCCTGCCAAGGGCATTTGATATTTTTCTCTTATTCTCTCTACTTCATTATATATACACCGAACGCATAATTTATTACTACTATACTATGTCTATTCTTTGCGTACATATTTACGGTGTTCAACTTATCTTATAGAGAAAAAATATCGCTCTGGGATCCTCACGAATACCCTACATTTCATATTCTGGCTGCGTTCCCAGCGTGGTTGGTCCTTGAAGTGTAGTGGTTAAAGTGCACCTACACCCTATTTTTTTCTGATCTGGAGTAAAACTTTAAGGCACAAAAAGCAGATTTGTGGAAAAATTTTTTAGATCCATCAAAACGGGAATTTTTGGTGCTCTGTCAAAGATTAAAAAATTGACCATTTTAGCCGAAGTAAGTGAACCATGGCCGTAATTACAGAGGAGATTGGGGCGAGCGGTGTGTGACGTCACCACAGGCCAACACAACCAAAGATTACCACAGATTCTATACAGATTTTTCTAGACTATTCGCTTGCTTTTATCAAATTTCTTAAATACGTTTTATTTCCAAACGCTAAAATGCCCAACAAATGTGTAGTTTGGGGATGTAGCAACGTTCCAAATATTCCTGAAGGGATTGCCCTTCATAGTATTCCGTATTTTAATGATGAAAGACCCGAGGCCAAGAAGCGAAGGACTAGATGGATAAAGTTTGTAAAGGTGAAGCGTGCAAAGTGGGAGCCTACAAGGAACTCGTGCATATGTTCTGTGCATTTTAGAGTAGAATCATTTGAGCGAAGATTTACAACTCTTGCTACCTTGGGAAAACCGGCCATCCCTCGACTGAAACGAGACAGTTTTGGAGTGAATGTTTACCCCACGCTACATGCTGGTCAACTAGACTCGCCAAAGAAACAGCAAACATATCGCAATCGAAGAAAGGTAAAAAACTCAGCTAAAACATTTACTGCAACCTTCTTATGAAACTAATAAAGTGTATTTTTCGTGATAGACTTTAAGAGAATCATTAAAAAATGCCACCGTGTCGACTGCTGCTTCTAAAAGCGTCCCCAGTAGTACTGCACATCAAGATCATCATGATGACGCCACTGTCGAAGACCCTGGTACAACTGAACCAGTCAGCGAGCCTGAGCCTATGCTCTTGCCTGTGGCACAAAGAGAAGAGGTTTTAGAAGTTGCTCCTGTCTCTAATACTGAAGATATTACGGTGATTATTATTACAACTTAGTCTTATGGGCTTTATTACTCATATGTTTTGAACACGAGTCATTGTTTATGGTAGAGTAAGGATGATTGTTTACATAATACAGTGTAGCTCAATCGACTATCGATTTTCTTTCACCAGAGTGCCGAGAACAGGGAGGACGAAAATGTCGATTTCATGGAAACGGAGGAGACATCGAGTACTAGAGACCCTACGACTGGTGAAGCCAAATGGCAAAAAGAAAGGAGACTGCTGAGAAACCAAGTAATATCCCTGAGATCACACCTGAGGAAAAGGAAGCTTGAATGCAGAAGGCTTACAAGACGTAAGTAATGTAGCTAGTCCTTATAAGTATGTGTGATTTTATAAGTGACAAACATTCTTAGGGTTCCTAGAAGGATATATTATACTAATATGTATTTGTGAACCTAATACTTGAAATCTTTATAAATATTATTATTATCAGGCCTTAAGAATAACAAAACGAAAAACAAGGCAACTCAGACAGTGGGTGACTCAGTTCCTCAAGAAGAAAGTGTAACTGATTCAGAGTGGGATTACGACAGTGATGACCAAAGCGAGGAGGAAGTAACAGAAGAAGAACCAGATGACAGCTATGAAACACAGTCAGAGGAGTCAGCAAATGAATCTGAGGATGATATAGAAAATTCAGCTCACAGGTGTGTTTTTCCCCTCTCTACTTTATAATGTTCATGTTTACTAATGCCATGTACAACATAATGTAGCTGCACTTCATGATACTGCTAATATACCCATTTAATATTTTTAACACATATCACATATACTTATTTCAGGGTTCAATTGAATGACACCAATCTGCGATCAGAGCCAAAGTTCATTGTTTTTCTGTCCCAGCTGTTATTGCTGTTCAAGTTTTGTCACTGTTGCAAAAGTGATAACCCCCTGGTAGAAGTGAGCCAAGTTGGGACAGAAGTTGTAATAAAAACTGCCTGCAGCAACCCAAAGTGTCTAAAGAGGGAAAATGTCTGGCACAGTCAACCAGTGATACCAGGTTGGGGTGTACCAGCAGGGAACTTTCTCCTTTGCATGGCAATCCTTTTGGCTGGGGGATCAATCTCCAAAATATCAAAAATCTTTGCACACATGGGTCTTGGTTGTGTGTCGATGACTACGTTCTTTAAACATCAAAGAGTGAGTGTTGGTATTATATATTGTACTATGTTTGTCATAGGTAGTTTATAATGATAATGGTACAATCAGTTAAGATAAACAAACAAATGCATCTTCTGATCGAAGATGGAGAAGAAATAGCATTATATGGATTTTGTATTTTATTTGCAGACCAAGCTGTTCCCTGCAATACATATGTACTGGAAAAGCTACCAGAAGAAGATGATGCTTGACAACATAAAGTCCATGGGCAGTGGTGTTGTACTAGCAGGTGATGGACGGCATGACAGCATGGGGCACAGTGCAAAATATGGTGCATATACCATGTTTTGTTGCACTGTCCCCATGATTATACATTTTGCATTAATTCAGGTGAGACATGAACTTTATCAGTAGGACTCTCTTTTGAACCATCTATAATAAAAATAGCAGTTAATATCAATTACTGCCATCTTTATTTTTCATGAACCACAAATTTTGTTTCAGCAAACAAATATTTTTTATTTCATTGCCCGCAGAGGAACCAAGTGGGAAATAGTCCTGCAATGGAGTTTGAAGGCTTCAAACAATGCATGGATTACCTAATAGGATATGGGATTGTGATCTTAACATTTATATCTGACCGACACACTGGTATTGCTTGTCACATGAAGAAGGTGTTGACAAACATTGTCCACTACTTTGATTTATGGCACCTTAAGAAAAGTGAGTTATGAGTGACTTCATTATTGCTTTGATTTGTATGCAAATGACCAATATACAGTATATGCAGAATAGTTAGTGTGATTACTATATCCAGGGTAACTTGATAAACTAGAATTATTAGCCAATCATATGGTAGCATTAAGTTCGAAATTCTTACCGGTCAATTTTATACAATTGGCCACGGTTTCATTAGCCGCACTGTAATATTAAACCTGTCAGTGATTTATTATTATGAAACCGTTATTGCAATGAGTAGATATAGAGCATACTTGCCCTGACGCATGAAAAGTTTATATATAATCCTGAAGCAAGATGATTTTTTACCACCCGTTACTAGACTATAGTCCTTTTCACTTTGTTTATGTTCACTAACTATGACTATTGTTCCTGTATTCTCTAAGGAATCAAAAGTTTTGATGTGAAAGAATTTTAAAAACTATTATGGCATAGAGTCGGGGGTAAAATATCATCTCGCTTTAGGCTTATTAGATTTGAATACATGTGCACTACCACTACATGTAGATTAATTTTATGCATTTCAGAAATCAGGAAAGTCCTCACAAAAAATTCTAAAGAAAAGCATTATGAAGAAGTAAAGGAGTGGATAAAGCCCTGTGAGAGGCATCTGTACTGGAGTGCCACATCTACTTCAAATGGTTCTGGTACTGTGATCTGGGCAAAGTTTAAATCTTTTCTCAGTCACATAGTGAATGTTCACAATAGCCTAGATGATCCAATTTTTAACAAGTGCAATCATGGGATACTTCAACCCAGACGTTGGTTATCTAAAGGTACATTTTGCATAATGTATTCTATTTGGCTTTAAGTTTCATAAAGTCCAAACTAAACTATTGTCATCTTGTGTAAAGTTCTCACCCAAGAAGTAAGCAGGAGTGTAAGATTATTAATCTCAAAATTTAAAACACTTTCTAAGCTACCTTTTTTTCTTTAGGGTCAGAGGTGTATGAAAAAATTTGTAAAGCCTTGACAAAAGATTCTCTGAAAAAGGGTATCCAGCAAGCTTCCCCTTGGGCGCAGACCAGTTGCTTGGAAGGATTCCATTCCCTCATCAATCAGTTTGCTCCCAAAATGATTGCATATTCATATGTTGGAATGTATTGCCGGTTTGTATTTAGAATTTTAGCGAGAAACCTGATTGATAAATAAGATCACCAAATTTGGGTTATATATGTAAAAAAAATATGAATAGGACGCCCAAACAAAAATAGATTGCTTTCTAGAGACACGAAAATATCTTTGAAATAAAGAGAGTTTGAAAAACATATATGCCATAGGATTCAATTTTAGATAACTTGGGAGTCCAATGAACCCCAAAGGTAAAACCCTGTCAAATCCAACTGCATATGTTTAAAATTTGGATATTTTCTTTTCAGACACATTCTTGCTGCTATGCATTTCAACCTTAATCTTCGGAGAGAGGTAGAAACAACGGGAGGCAACAACAGACAAAAGGTGGTTTATCCCAAGTTCAAAAATGGAGAAGCCACGATAAGGGATGTCAGAGTAAAACCAGACTATGGTAGGCTATGTGTTGTGCTTCAAGGGTTACATTTTTGTCACTCATAATTTTAAACTCAATTTTTATTATAGGTTACGTGGAAGAAATTTTCCAGACGTTCATGAATTCATCAAAAGAAGACTTGACTGCTGCACAAGATGAATTAAGACAGATGACCCCAGCACCAATGAATTCAATGCTGGAGAAGCAGCCAAGAGAGGAGGCTCTTCAAAAGCACTTGCACAGGAAAAGCATTGTGGTTGAGGATGTTCCTCCTACTTGTGCAGGTACTTTTTACATCTTAGCTAAATTTATAAATTTTATATTACTTATACATTTTTAATATTTTTTCTTTAGATGTCCCTGAACAAAACCAACTAACAAGTAGAGAACATGCCAAGAGAGCCCCACATTGCAGCCTATGCAAAAATCCTATGAAAGGACACAAGAATGTCATTGACTGTCCAAAAAACCAAAGAAATTAAAAAAAACATCGACTATTAAAACACTAAATTGTTTCATCTACAAAATTTGTATTAAATACTTTTTATTTTTATATCTTGTCATTGTGCAGTCAAACTAAAGGCTCAAGATCCATTTCAAACCCACTGTGTAGTTCATCTTCAGAAATTCTGAAACATTCTCTGATGCGTGTGTAAGCACAGGCTGGTAGTGGAATTCGTCTCTTGTATCCCAAATACCCATGCACTAGTCTTGTGAACTCCCTATATGCAATGCTACGAAGGAAGCTGGAATGTCAATAATGAATCAGTTTAGTGTGTGATTACAACAAAATTATGATCAATAACTAATGAATATAAAATAGTTTGATTTATTAAGGTAATTTCATGAGTTTGGGGGTTGGTTCACTGCAAAAATTATCATATCCCATGCAATCCTCGGAATTAATGTCGAGAAGGACAAACTGCTTTATAAAAATATTTTTGGCATATTTAACTTTTTATTGATAAGGTTTTTTCATAATTTCTTTGGTTAAAGTATAATGTGTACATAAAGAAGCCACAAATTCAGCTTACCTTTCCTCTGATCCTGATTGTTGATATCTTTTCCGATCTCTGGTTTTGTACTTATCAGCTGCTAGCTTAAGACTCCATTTTTGGAGACATACTGCTGAGAAGCCAGGATGTTCGGTTATGCAGTTCAGCTCGGCATTTTCATCAAGGTCTTGAAGGACTTCTTGAGAATGGAGAGCTTCGTCGCATCCGTCGAGTTCTTTGCAGCAATAGCATTCGCTTATATTTACTAGCATCTCAGTAGAGCAATTGCCACACTTGCACCTTCAAAACAAACAGTAAAAACACGAATGTTCAATGTACACGTAACAAGAAACTGTAAAGCTTACAAAAGTCGCAATCTTGGTTAGTGTCATCCTCGAGCTCATTCAAAAACATTGTTTACGGTTTGGCGAAACCGCTCTCGCATTATAAATTCACGGGGCGCTTTTATGTTTCAATAGCACAGAAAACTCACCATTCGCTTACTACGCTAACGGCAGTCAATCGTTTGTGAAGCATTTCCTCAATCTTGGCATTTTCTCGTTCAGTATTTTCATACTGTCTCGTCCATTCTTCGTCTGCCAGAGGTTCTCCTGAATGATGCCCTTCGTACCACTCAGAGGTATCATCATTTCCTTCGACTGACAAATATTCTCCTGAATCGGACTGCTCAGAACAGTCAAAACATTCGTCCTCAACATCGTATTCATCTTGTAAGTCAAAAGATGTCTCTAGATCAGAGTTATCAGAGTCCATCTTCACGAATTTGTCTTCAAAAATCTCTTGTGTTTCAAAAGTACTCGATCTGTTTACTAACTTTCGTGCACCAAGCAACAAGTCATGGCCTGGGGTGACGTCACACTCGGACCCAGACTCCCGCTTTGATTCTGCGGTAATGGACCACGCATTTCGTATTTTTAAAACAATTTTTCGCATTCAATTTTTTTTTCAAATGTGACCGAAATACCACAAAACATTTTAAAAAGTTCCGTACAAACAGTTAAGAATATTAAAAAAATAGGGTGTAGGTGCACTTTAATACATCGGACTAGAATACCGAAGACGTGGGTTCGAATCCTGCCAAGGGCATTTGATATTTTTCTCTTATTCTCTCTACTTCATTATATATACACCGAACGCATAATTTATTACTACTATACTATCTCAAGGATTTAGCTAGATAAAGCCTACGTCTTTGTTTTCGGACTCTTTAGAAAAAGAAACGCTACATTGATTCAGTTTGGCGTCTTTTCGCTAATATTTAATTAATTCAATGGCGTTTACTTCTTGAAGGCCTCGTTTTGCTTCAATTCCTATTTGTCTTAAAAGTGAAAATGGCAGCGTAAAATGTGGTATCCTTTTCGAATTATTCCTGCAGAATTTGGCGAATGATGTTTTCTTAGAAATCAATGTTTACGTAATGTTTAATAAACGAGCAGGAGTGTTTTATCGGGTATAAAACACGAGGCGCAGCCGAGTGGTTTTAGACCCGATAAACCACGATCTGCGAGATTATTGAACGGCTTAGAAAACTTATGATGTTTGTTCTCATTGTGTACCGATTTTTTTACGAAATGAACCAAGTTTGATAGAGAAAATCCAAGTTAAAGTTTATGCAAATGAAGACGAATCTTTATCAGATATAAAATCACCTTCATGGTCATGATTTCTATTGTGTTTTCTTCATGAATTATTAATGAGTTTTCTAAATATAGATAGACAAGATCGTGCTCACAGTCAATCGTCAATCGTTTGGATTTTATGGGACTAACCTGTAAGGATTTAACTATAATATATAAAAATGGCAGAGGTTGTCGTCGTTAGGACTGCATCATTCAAATCGCTTTTACGTAAGATTTCTAAAAAGTTTGATCAAGCCGAAGAAGCAGATGTTATCCATCAACTGAAAAGACTCTATCCAACCAGAAAAGATTCCTTCGACCAAACTAACTTATATGGAGCCTTGAAACAACTATACGAACTGGGAGCAATTGATGAAGATGGAGATCAGAAATTCTTGGAAATCTTGACTGGAAAAACATCGGAGAACAAGGAAATTGTGAAATTACTTACTAGCTACAAGAAAGGTTCTTCGTCACGCAAAGATGATTTTGTCGGTAGGGATGCTGATGTGAATAACATTCTAAAGCTTATGAAGAATCATCGCGTACCAGGAGTCAACTTGTTTGGAGATTCAGGAGTAGGGAAGACCACGTTGGCCAAAGAAGTTTCTAAAAAGCTGGAGAAAGACTTTGAACCTGTTGTTATTGATCTGAGAGGTACAAAAGACACAAAGACTGTTTATTTCGAAGTACTCCAGAAGTTCAAGCTAACACCATGGGACTACAGCAAGGAAAGAATCTACACTCATCTTCAAGATTTAAGAACTAAAACACTCTTAATTCTTGATAATGTTGAACAGTTCCTGACAAATAAGAATGAAATTGATCAAAATAGGAGAAAAGAATTTTTGGAATTTCTCAGAACCATTATGAGTTCTGAAGCAAGTAAAAGAGGGAGCTTGAAGGTGATACTCCAGGATACAGATAAAGGACTTTATCAAGTTGGAGCTTATACATTTCAGTGAATATGAAGTGCGGCCTTTAACCGAGGAAGCCTCCAGGCAGATGATGAGTTGGAGACTAAATGATGAGTCCAGTGATGACCAGGATATTAAAGCACTGGTTGAAATTGTTGTTCTTTGTCGCAGTATACCCTACCTACTTAAGGGAGCAGAGCAATTGCAGCGGCAAAATTACTCCAAACCTTCAAAAGTGCTGGAGAAATTGAATGCTCTGAAAAGCAAGGGGGTACCAGATAAGTATGTTTGTATTAGTTTACAGTTTGATTCTCTGCCAAGTAATACGCTGAAACAAGTTGCTGTAAAGATTTCTCTTCTCCAACGGCCTTTCTCTGTGTCCACTGCAATGGAAATCGCTGAATCCTCCTCAAATAGTTATGATGCAGAGCTTGACCTTGAAATGTTAGCAACACACAAAATCCTTACAGCAGAAAATGTTTATGGAGAGAGGAAGTATGACTTTCATGCACTCTTCAGAGAGTTTGTTACTTCGTATCTGTGTAATAAAGACCCGGTCTACAAACATGCGTACGAGAAAGCAGAAAATCAGTTTGCCGAACACTTTTCCAAGATATTTACTCAACTTGCAAAGAATTTAGATAACGATTTTGTTGGTACATACAAAGAGCTTGAAGAAGACAAAGCCAATCTCGAATTATTCATTGACCTTACGACCCGGAAGGAAACTCTTGACTTGATTCTTCAATCTGAAGATGTTAAGAAGACAGGAAGTGTGGCTATGCTGTTTGAGGCATTCAAGAGTACTAAAGAAAGAAGAAAGCTTTTTGGTGAATGGGCAAAGATTATGGAAAAGAAAGGTATATATTGATTAAACCATGTTTTGCATCATGATGATTGAAACTAATTTTCAAAATAATTTGTGAGCAAGGTATTTGTTTGTTGATTCTCCTTTAGTTTACTGTTTACTAGTGTTTTCCTTCTTTTGCTGTTAATTAAGGGTGGCATAAAAGTAAAATATCACCATTGTGAGTCCTACGGGTCGGGTCGCGAGTTCGACTGCTGTTGATGCAAAAGCTGCCAGCATGTGATCTATGTGGTCAGTGTGCTGTGTATTATATACATAAACATTGGCAGCAATGACTCGCCGTATCAAGATGTGAATAGTTAGACATGCTACTCAGTCTGATATTGTTTTTCATTGTTTCATGTTTTTTTAGCCTGCGTGCAGCCGAAAGTAATTAGCTGTGGTTAGGAGTTAATGTCGGGATGTACGCAGGCTTCTTATTTTGTATGTCAATTCATCCAAACTAGGACAAAAGAAGAAGAAAGTCAAGTCAAGTTTTATTTTATTTTATTTTATTTTATCTTTTTTCCACAGGAAGCTGGTTATCTAGTGCCAATTTTAGATGTTGGGAGTCTATCCAGTTGTCTGACATGGAGGGAACACAAAGTGCTTGTGAAGCACTAAAAAGAGCTGAAATGTCGCTAGCAAAAGCCATGTTAATGCTCAAGCCTGAGAAGCTGAAGGCTGCAAAAGGATTGTGCAAGTACTGCAGTGGTCGAATAAAGTTCATAAGCAGTGCAAACCTGATAGACGAATCGGGTAAAGTTGAAAAGGAGCGGCTTCTCGGACAAGCTCTATGCGATTTAAAACAGTCACTTGCCATACACAAGGAGGTGTACGGTTATCATACCCTTACTGCAAGGACATTAAATCTTATTGGAGATTGCTACATGGAATGTGGTAAGCCAAAAGAGGCATTGACGTTTTACCAGGAAGCCATGGACATGAAAGTCAAACTTGTTGGTGATGAGAAACATTTCGATATACCAACATACTACTATCAGCTATCACAGGTCTACGAAGCACTTGGTAAGGAAGAAACGTCTTGGAGTGCGACTTATGAGAATTATGAAAAGGCTGCTCAATACTTGGAGAAAGCATTAAGTCTGCAAGAGGAACTTGGAGTAAATGACACAGTCCACACAGCAACGTTCCAAAGAAACTTTGCAAACATTCTTATCGTACTTGAAAAGTATGACCAGGCCCTTGTGTTTTCGGGGAAATCGTTCAAAATACGAAACGCGCTCCTTGGTAAGCACCCAGAGACCGTGAGGATTCTGTACCTGATTGGGGTCATTCATGAACTTAAAGGTGACTATGAAGCAGCTCTAGGAAGTTATGAAGAGGCTTTTGTAATGGAGGAGTCTTTACCTGAAGACAACCACAGTGTTGTAAGAAAAAGAATTTGTGATAAACTTAAAGGAATGTGTGAGGACCTGGACGAGAAAGGCAAACTGGAAGAGTATGGACCAAAAATGGAGAAAATTCGCAAGGTAAGGAAATATTTTAGTTAAGTTATATAAAAGATCTGTAGTTAGTAAACACAATGAAAACATCAAGGCATTGCACAAACTAGGAGGATCCTAGGAAATGAAAATAATATACTGCCTACTCAACTGCATGGTAGTATTGGTGAGCAATGGCTATACTCACCAGTTTCCATGCATTATTGCATATTGCCTTCCGACTGAAAACGTCAGCACATACCCACATGAACTGCATGCAAATTCAAATTCGAAAACGTCTTCCTGTCATCGTGAACGTCTTTACAAAATGTTAGTGGTGTAAAAAAAGAAAGTTTTGGATGTTAAACCTACATTCGTCATACACGTTTCTTTTTATTGTTGCAATAAAGAAGACGGACGCCGATGCTGGAAAGAACCCTGATGCTGATGCTGATACTGATGCTGATGCTGAAGCGGGAGAGGGGACAGACGTAATAACACTGTAAGCGTTACGGATTCTTTTTTTGTTTTATTATCGTGTTTACTTCTCTAACTGTCAGGGGCGGATCCAGGGGAGGGGTGCAGGGGGTGCGCACCCCTCCCTGGTTCCACTTTGTTTCCCTACTTTGAAGATAACCAATACTGTTTTTTACCATTTATTCTAAGGGGTGCACCCCTCTCTGGGTTAACTTTGTGCGCAGCACCCCTCTCTGAACAAAATCCTGGATCCGCCCCTGACTGGTATTCTTAATTAATGTTGTGTTGGTATCGTTGCTTTACAGAGACGACAAAGGAGGATACTATGATTTCTCAAGCGACTTCTTTTTTCTTGAAGTTCCACGCAATGCCGTGAACACACCAGTTAAAGTCAAGTACAAAGTTGACCCTTGTCGCTGTCAACCGCCCATGGCAGGAATAACTACAAGTGTTAGTTATTTCTTGGAATTGAGTTCCAGTAAGACTGTGGAACTCAATGAGCCTATCACTGTGACTTTAATGCATTCTGGACCTGGAAAAGAATATGGTTATACAACTACTGTTATATCCTTCAATCAAGACAAATACGTTTGGGAAGAACTAAAAGGTATAGGTGGATGTCATATTTATAAACACCGTCATTTTGATGTTAATGTGTCAACCATTCTAAAAAACAGTTGGACTAGGATTTTTCCCGAGCCCCTGTCTATTGAATATCCTTTCTATCAATATATTTTGTAACTTTGTTTCGTTGGATTGTCCAATAGATTTCTGGTTGGCAATTTAAGGTGGCTGCCTACTTTTGAACGTTCGATTTGAGCCCACGATGTGCACGCGCTCAAAAACCGCTGAAAAATCTACAAGATTTTATTGAAGAACCATACGCGATTTGAGCTTCAACAGGGCAAAACCCTTAAATTTTGCACGGGACTCTATTTTTTAATAGCTTATTTGAATAAACTCCTAAAAATCTAGCCTCCGTTGCAGACGTCCTGCGGGGTTCGGTTCGGATCCCTCCCTCACAAACGTCTGCACACTCGAGCGAGGTTTTGTGTTCCGTGACGTAACGACATTGTGCAAGATAAGCCAATTCGGATGCTTGTTATATAAGTGTATGTCATGTTATTTCGCAGATCATGAGCAAAATAATAACACATATGGCGGGTATCTATGACTCGGGTCAAAACACTCCAAAGAAAACTTGTGGATGCATGATATTTGTTTTATGTGTAAAACACACATCGGAACGAGAAAAAAACAAAATCAAAATATACGGTAAAAGTTGCCTGAATATTGCTTCATTGATATAACGTGTGCCATCTCTGTCGATCCGTAAACTATTGAGAATGCTCCTTTTTCAATGTCTCGTTTATCGCTTTCATTTTCAATCAGCGATAAACTGGTTGCTTTAATCCCCAATGCGTTCAAATAGCTGACCTGATCTTTCATTAAGCTTACGAGTGGCGAAACCACAATGACAATACTTCGAGTGCCGCCGAACAACGGTAGAGCCTGATAAATCATGGATTTTCCGAACCCAGTTGGCAGATTTACAAAGGTATCTTGTCTCCGTAATACTATCGCACTCAGTGTTTGCTTTTGAAAGTCATTTAGTTGACTGACTTTGAAAATATTAGAGAGTTTTAGATTGACTTTTTTTTCTCCCCGCAAACGGCAAACGTGACCACGTTTTCATAGTTTTCCTTTATTTTACTTTACCTTTTACAAACCTTCTCACCAAGCGCAAATACTCTTTTGTTTTTCTACTACTTGGACTTTTTTGCGATTCTTTTTCAGTAATTTAAAAGAATTTTTTACTGGTCAACTGACGTTTCACGTTTGCCGTGAACGTAAATCTAAAACTCTCTGTTGGCGACATTAGCGCACGATTGTTGAAACATGTCTTGACTATCGTCCGCCATTTTGGATTATGAACTTTATGCATATATAATTAGATCCGGGAATTTCAGAGCTGATTTTTGATTGACGGAACACAAAACCTCGCTCGAGTGCGCAGACGTTTGTGGGGGAGGGATCCGAACCTAACCCCGCAGGACGTCTGCAACGAAAGCTACTAAAAATCTAGGTTATATCAACATTTTAGAAAAAGTTAAACATTCTAACACATGAAAAAATAGATTTTTGTAGGGAATTTTGTTCGACTTTATGAGATTTTTTAAGAGCACCGAAACTACAAAATATGACAAATCAATGTATCTCTTTGTCTTTTTGTCGAAAATATCCGTGTATTATTGTAGAATGATTGACTAGCCTTCATTCGTGCAATCATAGAGGTTGCAAATAACTATTATCTTATGAATCTTAATTTTTTCTAATCACTTCCGGTGGCGCAATTTTTGCTCCAAAAGCACGAGCGTAGGCTTCCATTAAATGCTCACTATCTGGAAAACAAGCTCGGGACACCCAAGTTTTCTTTCCAGATTTGGAATCACCAATAAATTTCAATTCGGGAAATCGAAGTTTTTAAAAGAAAGTGTCATCTTTTTTCCAAAAGTAGGCAGTCACCTTAAATAACAATTAAGCACCTAAAACGAATTTCGTTATCTTTCGCCCACCTATGTCATAACATGCATGCAAGAGACTTCTCTATGTGAAAGGTTGCCAAGTAACAATAATAATAATAATAATAATAATGATAATAACAAGATTTATATAACGCCTTAATCCTTTTAGTCCAAAGGCACTGTTTACGATCTAATAAAATAAAATATAATAAAAGGAAATGAGAAATATATATGTACATATATAAAAAAATATTAATAATAAAGTATTGTCCCACAATGGAGTGCACGGCACGGCACAATAAGAAACGAAGTTAAATAGTGTAATTATAATTGTTTAATCGAAGTAATCACAATATGGCAAATATCTTTTGTTCTATTACAGCTACAGAACAAGAATCAACCCTTGGACGATACAGAAAGGATTACGTTAGAGTTCAGATCAGTAAACTGACTATCTTAGCGGTTGTAACCAGACTCATCACAGATCGATTCCAAGTCACACCCAAAGGATGTGTTGTCAGGTCTTCAGTATGGGATGATGTCGCGATTGAGTTCCCTCAAGGAGCTGTAGACAAGACCGTAGAAGGGACATTGAAAGTAAGTAAAATTTGCAAGAGGTTTGAAGTAAAAATACCTCGTAAACGTTGTACTTATGTTCAGAATTGATGCAAAGCTATGTCTAAAAATCTGGTTGTAAATTGTGTCAAATTTAGTGATAATGGCATGCAAAGTATTTATCAATCAATAATTCTGTTGCATCGCTTTTCTGTAGTCTGTCAGTCGAAGTATTATTAAACACATGCAAATGACTCTTAATGCTTTACTTTTATATCCTAGTTGTTACTAATGACACAGAGGAAGTACCTTGAAAACGATGAGTATGGATATCCGTGCCCAATATTATTGGTGGATGGTTTTGAAGGTGTTATTCTCCAAAAAACCGTCACCATAAGGATGCCACACCCTTGTCCCGTGAAATGTCCTGTGGAGAGAGTAAATTTAATGCGTCTTCCAAGTGAATCTGAAACCGTTCTTGAAAATAAGTGGGAGGACATTACAGACCAGATAATTTACAAAGAAATAAAGACAGATCAGAAATGTTTTGTAGAGCTACAAGTGCGGCGTTTTTCATGGTAACGTATTGAGCTTGTGCGCGTATTAAGCTTATCTGGCTAAGAATTTCTTTAGTAGACGCTCATAGTAAGCCTTTCCAGTAATTATCCATGAAGTAATATTTCAAACACTTGAGAGAGTTCTTCCTTCGATTTCCAAACACCGAAAAGTGAGATGAAAAAACGAGGCGCAGCCGAGTTTTTTTAACTGACTTTGAGGTGTTTGGAAATCGAAGGAAGAACTCTCTCAAGTGTTTCAAATTACTTCTCAAACTCATGAATATTTCTTGGAGAAAATCAAAGAAAAAGTTTACGAAATTTAATGCAAATTAAGAACACATTTCCAAACCACCGTCACAGTAGTGATTTGCTTTGTTTTCTCCTCATTAAATATTGATGAGTTTTAGAAAAACATTTCCATACTACCTATTGATGGCAAGCCTTTTTTAAAAATGTTGGTCTGTTTGTATGTGTTTAATTACTTTTTTTAATTTTGAAGTGGTTTTTTTTTATTTCTAAGGCTGTGGGTTTGGGTACCATCCGTGCCGTTGCAGATGTTGCAAATGATTGTGAGAGATCTGATTTCTTCGCCGCCCTTATTTGTTCGTGTTGGACTTTTCAAAGCGAAAGATGAGCATAGACGGCCTGTTAGTATGTTGAAGGCTCTCAAAGTGACCCTAGCTTGTGTTGCTAACCACGATGAAAGACACATGAGAGAGATGAAAGGTAAATATGAAATTACAACCTTTCCAATTTTCCAGCGGGTACAAGTGAACTGTTGCGTGCTCCTCTTTCTGCAGTCCAACATGATTATAACTACATATCTCTCCCTGCATGCGTCCCTCCATGAAGCTCAGTATTCCTGAGTGCATCAGTAAAGACTATTGCTGGTCATTTATAAAGTTGTCAAATCAACTGAACTGAATCAATTTTGAATTTTCAAATCGTTATTTTTGCAGTACTTACGCGTACTTTTGAGGTCTATACGGCTTGTGTGCTTATGTAAGCCATGTTTGTCAACAACTTTTATATATCTTTTCTTTCTTAATCACCGTAAATGTGATACGCTTTTCTCTTTGTCTTAACATAAGAATCTCATGAAGTGCTGGCTATTGCAACCTCGGTGAGTCCACTGCGACAAGGTGACAAAGCCTTGGTCAAGGTAGGAGGAGACTTTAAGGAAAAATACCAAAGGAACGAGCAGGAAAAAGTCATTCTTGTGTAAGTGAACGTTTTACAGAAATAAAGCTTACATAAAGGCTAAGGTTTTTTTTCAGCATCTGAACACAAAAACGAAAATTTTTTTTCACGATATCTTAAATTCGGAAAGTATACGATTCAAATTCGTAGTGTTTCTCTATTTCAGACCGCGTGTTCTTCTGTAGAGTATAATTTCATTGTCTAAACGTTTCTTTGTTAACATAAACAAATGGAAAAACCCATTTGTGCTTTTATTCCATATATTCACATTAAATGAATGCATAATTTGGTTATTGGGAAAGTCAATAATAAAGTAAATTATTTTTTAATTAATCCGCCTAGTTTTATTTGATAACAATAATAGTGTTGTTAATAATTTTTATTTCTCATTTTCCTCGTCAGGTTTTTAAAAGACGAAAAGTTTGTGGCAGAGATAAATGTCTGTCGGAGAACAGACGACATTCAGAATGAAAACGACAGGGATAGAGAACTTATTGTTTCACTTTACAAAGAAATTGACAATTCCTTTTTGTGCCAACTTTCTACTGGTGAAACAGAAGGCACGAGGGTATGGTGAAATATACCTTAAATAATAATCATTGTGGTAGTGCGTGTGAGTGGACTCGGAGATATTAGCATTCTCTGCTACTCTCAAATCCGAGTATAAATAAAAAGATTATTATTATCATCACCATCATCATCATCATCATCATCATCTTTGAAATCATCTTTGAAATCATAATGATTTCTTTGCTTCCTTTGCTCCCGTGCTTTATTGCTTCCTTCCTTTGGATGCCTTCCTTGCTTGCTTGCTTGCTTGCTTCCTTCCTTCCTTCCTTCCTTGTCAGGCTTTTCGTAAAAATTTTATTAATGATCATTTGTTTGGTTGTTTTCATTTCAGCAGACTTTAACTTCTTCTGAAGGCGTAGAGTTTATTAAAAAGGAGCTTGGTCTTTGGTCAGGTGATAATATTGATGACTTTTTTGGTAAATATGAAAATTTTGCCTTGGATCAACCACAACATCGAGTGTCTGTTTCCGAATTGGAAGAGACTATCAAACTGAAACATGCCATTGGTGCAATAATTGCTACGAATATTAGTAATGTGCCAGAGGTTGAAGCAACGTGTTTCAGAATCGGAACCAAGTACGTTATTACCAACAAGCATGTCATTAATGAAATACGCAAGTTGCGTATCCCATTGAGTAGGTGTCATGTTGACTTCAACTATAAAGAAGAACAACAAGGCTATTGTGCTCATTTGGCCTCACCTGACCCTGTGTTGGTCTCCTCTGATGAGCTGGACTATGTCATTCTCGAGTTGTGTTCAAATGATGGTGAGGATGTTCCTCCGAGTGTGACTGAGTTAGGTTTTAATATTGCCCCACCTGGTCGTCAGCTTAGAGGTGGAGAATGTTTAACGTTCATTGGGCACCCTAGAGATTTGAAGAAACAAATAGATGTATCGTGTCCAATCGTACTACAACAAGATATTCGAAAACAAAAGGAGATATCCGAAAACGAAAGAAATCTATATGATAATCATTTGTTTATGATTCAAGAGGCCTACGATCATCCAGATTGTGCTACCTACGATGTAAGCACGTTTTTCAATGGGTCTTCTGGATCTCCTGGGATTTTGATGCAGAAAAAGCTATTGGTGGTTCTCCACAGCGGTGGGATTCCTCTTCAGGGAACCAATAAGTCTCATGTATTAGAATATGGCACTTTGATTTCGTCCGTTGTCAGAGATGTTATGCATAAGATTGATAATGGTACAATTCAAAACGTGACTCATGGACTGGATGACATTTTTGGTGGTTCGACTTCCTCAATATTTGACCAGTGCTCAGCGCCAATGGACATTGATCAAGATTAACTATCTCGTAGCCGCCAAGTCACGGTAGTCAAGTTTTACAACAAGCATAATCTTTGAACTTGAGCTTTTGGATATGGAATTCAAATGTATATAAAGAGACGTGGTAACGAGTTTGCTACAGGAATAACACATGTACAAGAAAATGAATATGTGTGTTTCTCATGCGCTGAGTGCTACTCAAAATCCTGCAGAGTAACTGAGATACAGTACTGCTTAACTTTTTTTCCCCCCCCAATCTTATTTTTACCTTTCAGTTTCATTCAAATTGGGCTCCCTATGACTTGCGTATCGGGAGCTCCGCTTTTAGGGACTACCTAAATATATATATTAGGTTTCGTTATCAAGAAAGAAACTCTGGACCACTTCGCCGTTTGTTTGATTGAGCCGAGCGAATAATCAAGCCTCTCGTATTGTCTTGTCCAGAATCTGGACAAGACAGAGATATTAACACCTGGATGGTTCATAATGGGCTAAAGCTAAACCAGGATAAATCGGAACTTCCTGTTTTCATCTCCAAGTTTTGTGCTGGGCCAGTTCTGAGCTCTGTTGAAGTCTGCTAGGAATCTAGGCGTGATCTTTGACACCTATTTTTCATTTAATGACCATATTTCTAAGTTATGCAAATCTGCAAACTTTCATCTAAGAAATATAAGTAAAATAAGGAAGCATCTTAACAAGCACTCTACAGAAACTCTAATACATGCTTTTGTTAGCTCTAAACTTGACTATTGTAATTCTTTGCTCTATGGACGTATGCTCTGGGAATTCTATTGTTTGCTAATGATCATAACACCAAATTCTTTCGCACCATGCACGGTCTCATCTCGCTTGGCTGCTTTCCGATTTACCCCCGAAGTATGGTTCTTTATCTAAACTCGAAAGTCTGGCTCGCTTCTTTCTTGAAGTCTGAAGTGCTTGGAATTTTATAAGAATGCAAACCGCGTATCGGGCATTTACTTTTTTTATCATTTTTTATGATATTTCTGGTACTCACGACAATGAACGTACGGCGCACGACCTTATACTCACGATCCACGTACGATGTACTTACGCCCCGACAGCTTTTCGAGGGTTTTGGCGGGAAAAGAAAAACTTGAATTCCCCTCAATTACCGTCGAAGCCTCGGAATGCTGTCGTGGCCGGGGGTGAATGTCTCGTGGTGTGGAATTGTCTACGGCAAATATTGGAGCACGTCTACCGCTTTATCGAAGTTGTTATATAATAAAGTTGTAAAAACAGGAGAATTAGCTTTCTGTTGTCCGATGTAGACTGACATTGCTGCAAAGTACGCCTAGCAGGAGCATAACCTTATGCGTTTTTTTTCTTCAAAACGCTAGTAATATTTTTTTGTTTTATAATTTTTAGACAAACTGCCATTTTGTATATTTTGCATTGCCATTTTAAATTGCATAACGTATATATCATCGCTCATATTTCATCATTTGTTAAATACTAAAAATGGTTGTTTAACAACATTTTATTATTTATCTTTTAATAAAAGTTTTATTGTTCTAAGGGACGTCACTCACCGACGTTGGTTTTTCATTAGTCGATAACCTTTTAGTGCCTTATATTTACCTTTTAGACGGTCTTCATTGACTGCCATCTGACGAAAATATGGCAAGCGCTGGCGCTGGTGGGATGAGCTGCTCTAAATACTCTACCTCTAACCAATACGGCACCAGGTTCGATTCCCGGGGTCGGTACGATGAATGTGAGTCGAATTGTTTGTTGGTTCTGTCTTGCGTGTCGCCTCCACCAATGCTACCCGTGTTCGATTCCCGTGCCTGTGTCGTATGTGAGAGATGTTTCTGTGGGTATTACATTCATATATGTAATATTATTATTATTTTCAGTATAATATGACTACCGAAAACGTTCCATCAATTTATCGTTAGAAAATCTTTAATGAGAGGACCGCATTTAGTCTAGCTTGTTACTTATTTCGACTTGCAAATTTAATAGCTTTAATTTCTTCTTCAGGATGCTTGATCTCTGCCCTGACACTGGACTTGCTGGTTAAGAACATCGATGTCTTGTTTGACATTTTCTAAAGCTTTACAAATACGTCTGGTTCTTTGTCCCGCTCCTTCGTTTTTAACTTCTTTTAACAACCGAGTAATTTGCTCCTTGACCATCTCGAAAAACTTTAACAAGACATCAATTTTTCCACCCACAAAAAGATCCATACCTGAAAATATACAGATTCAGTAAATAACAATTCTATAGCAAGAAATCTAAGTAACATTTCATTCTTTCACGATTTACGCCCATAAATTACAAGTAGGTTGGCGCTTGCAGCAGATTGGCATTAAGAAGGAAAAAAACCCATGAAAGCACAATTAACTGAATTGTCTGGGTCACATGAGTGTTTAACAAGAACATCAGCTGCAGCAGGACATGCGCATCATATCAATATCATGATTATTAATATCATCAAGACTACCACGATTGAGCAAAATAATATAATTACCAAATTAAGAAATACAAGCCTCGCGTTCTATTTTCCAAATCATAAAATATCCAACTTTTACTCGTATTTCTATAGAACTTCTTCAAAGCAGCACAAAATAATCAACTTTGAAATATGAATACACTAGTTTACCCATGGTTTCCCACTCTCCCAGTTCGTCCGTTATTCGTTTTTCATCGTCCTCAGGCAATTTTAAAGCTTGAAGGAGATCTCTCATTAACTGAAAGCATCTTGTGAACTTTGTGTCGTCCCACTCCAGAAAGTTACAATGACCCCAAGGATTTCTGACGTCACTTCTTACGTCACTTGCCAACTTTTGGACGTCAGGAGGAAATACGCTAGCGGACGAGAGAATACCAAGAACAGCAGACATGTCACAAGTATCATCAAAACCTGCAATGACAAATAACGAGAAATATTTTAGCCATTTATGACGAGAAGTTTTTTTTTTCACCTTCCAGCAACTTAGATCTGGATTAAATATGTGGAAATGGCCATAGTTTAGTGATTAGTGGCAGATAGAACGGTTAGACTTAATATTTTCTAACATTACAATTTAAAGAGGTCTCACCTGTGAATTTCGCCATGCATGGCATCAAATACAACTTGCCCAAGTCTTCTGCAGATTTCACATTGTAGTCGTAGGGATGTTTTTTGTTCTTTTTTGATTCATTGTTATTTATGCTCTTATAATGAAAATCCTGTTTTCCATCTTTCTTAAGGTGCTTCCTATGACTTTGATTGTCGATGCTGTGCTTGGTTTTCAGATCATCGTAATGTTTGTACATTTCTTTCTTGAGGAAATCTCTTAAAGGTGGCAAAAGGGTTTTATTTAGTCCAATCCCAACCACAGTCCACCTTTTCTCTTCATCACTAAGGTTAAAATTCAGTGTCACTGCGAATCAAAGAAGAAAATCCAAAATTTATTTCAAAAAATGGAGCTTTTGCGCGAGCAACATCTTTACCGATCAGCATTGCTACTGTTACCCAGTTACACTTTCATCAGACTTATCACAATTTGTTTCGATAATTGTGAAATTTAGAAAGTCGGTCGGAGATTTGAAATCTAAGCTTAAATTTGGCATATTTAGATATTAACTTTTTGCGAACTACCAAATAACTAACAACAAAACAATTCAATTCTTATTACCCACAATTTATTTCGGTCTCAGTTTTCAGATTCCGGTCGACAAGGTTTCTGGAAATAGGTGTATTACTATGGCATCACATTTCTTATAGCATCCGTATGTCGAAACGTATCAGTTAGAGATGGTCAGAGATCATACAAAAATGCGGCTAAGATTGCCTTACGTACCTCTGGTTGAACGAGTCGAAGTGCATGGGATATCTTTAGCCTAAGCAAACAAGCCCAAAAAGGAAACACAATTACCATAATGTGAACCAGGCCAAAAAAAACATCGAATTAAGCATGATATGCGTTTATATTATTCTCACCTTATAAAACAGTTTGCATAAACAAAGCTTTTGAACTTTATTGGCGTTAAAACAGACTTCAAGTTTTGCATCATCCCCTATCTCTCCTCTTTTGCAAATATAAACGTAATCTTGAGACACTTGCTCTCCTAAAAAACTGAAATGCATTAATCCAAATTAACAACACGATTAATAAACCTGACGGAGGCGTGACGGTCCTGCTATCTCGAAGGATATTGTCGCGGTGGTCGTGGGTTCGACCTTCGCATTATCCGTGTGTGAGTAGAGCCGGGCCCTCAGCAAAACTCAATTTCTAAATTCCATTTCGAGCCGTTCCAATGAACGCTCTTAGTTTTTAGCTCTTTCTTCGGGAGATTGAACCATTACTTCCCGCGAAATAAATTGTAATAATAGTATAAGATATAAGATATTTTCTACCCTGTCTGCTTGTAATGAGCACTAGTATATATATATATATATAAGAAATCTGTGAATCAATTTTCCGTAGAACAGTGCTCAATACATCGATAGAAGTAGAGCAGAATATTTGTTTGAGAAGAAAAAGTCAAGACAACATTTTGTCTTGACTTTTTCTTCTTAAACAAATATATATATGTATATATACAGACAGACAGACAGACAGACAGATATAGATATGTTACATAACCGATAGATTGAGGTCACAGTGATCTTATGTGACTTACCGAAGGAAAACAGAATCAGAGTTTATTTCGTCTTGTTTAAAATCTCCATTTATTTCAACGTAAGCCTTGTCACGTTTTCGCATCGTTCGCCACCCTGTTTGTGGAGTTAGTTCTGGGTAACATAAATAACAGGAAAATACGTTCATTTAAACTTATGACAGAGAGAATCGTGACAGCATAATTTCAATTTTTTGCTTTCTTGAAACTGAATTTTACTTACTGACTTGATAATGAAGTTCATTTAGCGTTGAAACGTCGTCGCTATTAGTCTTTTAAAAGTTTTTACGGTAGATTTTAATGGTTCTTTATATCTTTTAGTTATTAGCAATAATTTTAGTCAAAATATTCAACAACTCTCGCAGTAGTAAGTTATTTCGATAAATGAAAGTCGTCACGCGTGGAATCGTCATCGCAACGAAGACGATTTTGGTGAGTGTCAATGAGGCGTTTCCATGACATTCCACAAGTGCACACCTTGAACATCTTTGATTTCCCCGGACAATGTTATGGAAACACTTTGTTTGACATCATCCACTAAAGCCTGCACTGTCGCGGATGGTACGATAACTCAGTGTGTTATTCAGAATTGATGAAGGGATAAACTTTCTTCGTATAAAAGGCTTATAAAAATACTATACCTTTCCACTCTTTTATGTGATTGTTATCAACGCACAGAAGTCCTAGTTTGAAGCTGTTAAAGGAGTCGTCGTTAGTTTTAAAGACTGCGAAACAGACATTTCTTGGAGGTGAAAAATATTTGAAGATATTTTTCGATTTTATGGGTGGGGTGCCTCTCCATTTCCAAACAGACAACCTTTGAGCAAATTCAGAAAAACAATGTCACTGATAACACAAATAGAATTCAAAACTACAGGCTAGGATTTAAAAAAGTGAAGAATGATGCCGGCAACGAAAAAACAAAACTTTTGAATACATTCTCTAATTCATACTTACCAGGAAAAATGTGTCACATGTAGTTGTATAGAATATTCATTCTCTTCGATGTGTATTTTCTCTGTGATGTCCTTCCATTGGCTTTCATTTTTACTTAGAGTTTTGCTATCCTCCAGACAGAGCACGCAGATCTTACTTTCAGAATATTTTTTCAGTACAAGGTTGAGGCAGTTTTATTACTGGCAGTTTCTTAAAGTGAACGTCATCAAAGCCATCTACGCACAGTATTGGGAGAGGATACCCATTTTCTTTCTTCCAATAATCTACGAGTATCAGCTGCAGAGAATAAGATGGTAACAACATAAATGATACTGGCATTCATGATTCACTACTAATTACGCTGATTACCGTATATAAAGCGAAATAAGTAAAATACCATTAAATATGCCACAAACCTTCATGGTCCCTTCCACGGTCTTGTTAACAGCTCCTTGAGGGAACTCAATCGTGACATCATCACATACAGAAGACCTGACAACACATCCTTTGGGTGTGACTTGGAATCGATCTGTGATGAGTCTAGTTACGACTGCTAAGATACACAGCTTACTTATCTGTACTTGAATGTGGTCACACTCGCAGTGTTTAGGAAGATGTGACTTGTCTTTAAATTCTGAAATCCAAACACAGCTCTTTCAAAAAAGGTTTGGCGAAGGTTTTGTTGCATATCGCATTTAATACATGTAAACAAAGTTTGGAAAAATCAGTTCCATATTCTTATGACCGTTAATTGGCAAATTGCATTTACATCCCCTATAGTCGACCGTATTTTGGGTTTGGTATGCAGCATACAAGATCAACAAAACCTCAGTTCTCAAATCTTTATATTAAACAGCTGCATGCATTCCTAGTTTTCACCTACATCATAAAAATTTTTGCCAGGACCTATAAAACACAATACTTCCACAGGCCGAAAGAGTAACAGAAACTATATATCTTAGCCAAAATTCTAGCTAAAAGAAGGTTTTACAATTGCGTGACAGAATTGAACTTGTAATAAATCTAAAACCAAACATCGATAATTCAAAATTATTTTGGTAAAACGTTTCTTGTAATGCTATAAACAAAATATTCGACAAACAGTTTTGTGGGGTGAATTAATGCTTTGGATTTTAGTTTTTTGATGACGTCACGTGAAAACCAAGAATACAGTACGCATATTTATGTGAGTCTTTCATTTTCATTTTTCTTTTTTTTTTTTTTCCTTAAAAAAAATAAAACTTATGGAGCCTAAGCAAGACATTGTACGTTGAAAGCTGACCTTCTATTTCTTGCCATTCGCCTTTGTCTTGGTTGAAAACTTTCACTACCGTCTCGTAACCAAGATCTCTACCAGGCCCAGAATGCATCAAGGCCACATTGATTGGTTGAAGTATATCTACATCATTAGAACCCAGTTCCAAGATATTACTAACAAGAGTCTCATTAGCACCAGCAGAGGAAGGTGAGTAGTCTTTTGGTCGAACTTTGCATGTGACTACCGTGCGTTTAGCTACAGCACTGGGAGGAAAATAAAGAAAAACGCCGATCCTCGAAATAGTATATGAACCTCCCATTTCGCCTCTGTTAAAGACAACGCAGTAAAACAGTATGTTTTAAAATAACGATCAACAAAATCAAAGTAGTTGACAAATAGAGAAAAATAACCCTTACATTGAAATCTCAGCTACGCTAAGGTCATCATAATCGTCTGCTGAAAATGGTGCTGAAATATCTGGAATGTCTGGAATCAACCATTCAATACAATATATTATAGTACATGTCAGAGTACATGTATATCAGGGAAAAGTACTAGTAATTGATATATGATATATTATATGTTTGGGTTAATAAAACGAACTACCATCTAGTGATTTTCATTATATATAGTTAGAATAGTGCGCTGATTGGTCGAAAGCTGTGCGGCTTTATTATAGTGAACGGAGCACAGTGCTGATTCCATCTGCGCGTGCGAAGTGCTACTAGATCCTGCAACCGTTTTTCTTCAAATTTTGCGTAAATAAATTCAATACCGAAATAAAATTAGTAACTTCATGATAAAGCCATTAAAACAGCTTTTTCCGTGCTCCGTTCAGTAATAATGCACTTAGGAAGGGCCGTAAGCACTCAAGAAGTGTGAAAAGCACTCACCTACGGGTCGTGCTTCTCCTTACACATCTTTCGTGCTTACGTCACTTCCTGCGTGCTTTATTACTGAAAGGAGCACGGAAAAAGCTGTTTTATTTGTTATAAATAAAATACGCAGTGTCATTTTAAAACGAATTCCCACAGTTCAACGATTTGTAAAACCTACGACGAGGACGTCAAACCGAAGAGTACTAAAATAACTTTATTTTGATTTGGTCGAAGATCATTTATAGTGGGGTCTCTAACGTTTTAAATTTTGATTTATTACTTAGGTTTTAACGATCACATATGAAGCGGTTTAAAAAAAGTACCTTTACATGAATGCTGTAACCTCAATGGAATATCTTCAACCTAAAGAAAAACAGCAAAACTCAGTGACTAGAATAATGTTGTGTTTATGAGAGAGGTTAAAAAGCATGAAATTATACTAAGAGGAGAATGCAATGAGCTGATCCAGCTGCTAGGGATGATGGACAGACGTTATGAATCACAAATTTTGAAGTACCCTCACCTTTCGCATCCTTGTTACTCTTGGTCCATACTCTTTCAGTTTGTCTTTATCGTTCAGTTTCTTACACATTGCTTCAAGTCTGTCACACAGTCGTTTTCTTACAACACTGTGGTTGTCTTCAGGCAAAGACTCCTCCATTACGAAAGCTTCTTCATAACTTCGTAGAGCTTCTTTATGAACTTTTCTCCATTCATGAATGATCCCAATCAGGTACAGAATCCTCACGGTGTCTGGATGCTTACCAAGGATCTCGTTTGTTATTTCAAAGGATTTCTGGGCATGCTCAAGGGCCTGGTCATACTTTCCAAGACCGATAAGAATATTTGCAAGGTTTCTTTGAAATATGGCAGTGTGGATTGTTTCGCTCACTCTCAGCTTTTCTTGCAAAGCCAGTGCTTTTTCCATCAGCTCTTTTGCCTTTCCATATTCTTTCTTTGCTCCTCCCTTGAAACCAAAAAGGCGATGGTACCACTTGTACCTTTCTTCTTCTTTTCGACCCAAACTATCATGAACTTGAGCCAATTGGTTGTAATATGTTGGAAATTCCCAATGATTTTCACTTCCGACAAGCCTTACTTTCATATCCATTGCCTGTTGGTAGTACGTCTTGGCAGTTATAGGGTCCTCAAGTTCCATGTAACAATTGCCAATGAGATTTAATGCACGAGCAGTTAGAGTGCTATCTCCATTCAACTGTTTTCTCAATTCTACTGATTGCTTGAAATGCTCGATTCCTTCTTCGAGAAGCTTTTTGCCATGTTTCCTTGTTCTTTGTTCTGGAGACAGTTTCTTTGCTTTCATCCACTTGATTTTCCCTTGACAATGCAAGAACAAACTATTGACCTCATTCAACTTTTCAGGACTGGTAGGTTGCAGTTTTTCGATAGACGTCTTTGCCTTTTCTAACATCTCTTCGTTGAGTGTTCCTTCCAAATCGGAGCCTTGGATGGACTGCCAGCATCTCATTAGTGCACTGGTAAACCATTTTTCTGATTTAATGTAAATGTCAAACCATTAGAGAAACTAAACACAGTGACTATTAAACTAGAAGAGATAACTTCAGCTAAAAACTAGCGTGAGCTGCGTCGTTGTTTCTAATGAAACAGCAATGATAAAAGGGTAAATTTTACACCGTGAAAAGATGAAAAAATGAAAACACCCACTGACGTTTCGGACGCTAGTCCTTCGTCGGAGTAAAAAGACTAATAGACTAGAAGGACTAGTGTCCGAAACGTCAGTAAGTTTTTTCATTTTTTTCATCTTTTCACTATGTAAAATTTACCCTTTTATCATTACTGACTATTAAATTAGTTAAATTAGTCGCCAACAAAGCGCGTATGCATACAAATAGAGATAAATAAAATTATTTTACTTCCAGTCCAGATTCCTAAAATTTGTGCTTTCTGATTGCTTGTTTGAGAGCGCGATATTTTCTCAGTATCTGCCCTCGGTCCGGTATTCTGACTTCATCCGCCGCTCGCGAGCATGAGATAACGGATTGCGAAAGAAGTGGAAATATAAAGGGGAAAACTAATCAAGTTATTTATCAAAGTAAGTGTTTCTTGAAGGTTGGTATCATTATGGTAGATCAACTGCTTCAACAACCTTAAAATTATTATAAATTTAATAACCCAGCTTTCGGAAAAAGCGCCCATCATCAGGGTACAATGTTTGGAGCGATGTTCCGAACGGTTGTGTACGTGTACAAATAATCAAAGAGCGCGCGCAAGACAAGAGCGCGAAGACAATTGGTAGTAATACAAAAGCACGAGGAAAGGAAGGAAAAGTAAATAAATAGTCAAATAAAGAAACAAACAGATAAAAAAATAGATAGATGAAAATGAATGAATGAATGAATGAATGGATTAATGAATGGATGAATGCATGAATGCATGAATGCAGAATGAATGAATGGATTAATGAATGAATGAATGAATGAATGCATGAATGCAGAATGAATGAATGGATTAATGAATGAATGAATGAATGAATGAATGCAGAATGAATGAATGGATTAATGAATGAATGAATGAATGCATGAATGAACGAACGAACGAACGAACGAACGAACGAACGAACGAACGAACGAACGAACGAATGAATTTACCATCCTAAAGTTAGGTCCAAATAGGGAAAAACTGTGCCCTTGGTCTTAAAAAACGGATATTCAAGAATTTTGCCACAGTTTCTCCCTATCCGGCGGATCCGACTTTAGTAAGGTAAATAACATATGCATACCCTGTTTTTCGGCTGCCTCGGCCCATTTTCCAAAAAGTTCTCTTCTTTCTCTTTCATCTTTTAAAACTTCAAAGAGAATTCCCATAAGTGCAAACTGGTTGTGGTCATCAGTATGAAGCAACAGGTCCAAGGTTTCCTTATTTTCCTCGGATAAGTGAATAGCAAGCTCGAAGTTTGCTCTGTTTATCTCTAACTTGGAATAAGTTTTCACAAACTCACTCTCCAAATTATTTGCAAGCTTTGTTAACTTCCCAGAAAAATGTTGAAAGAACTGTTTTTCCCCATTTTTCAACTGTTCCTTGTAGACTAGATCTTTTTTGCACAGATGTGAAGTAACAAAGTCCCTGAACAGTGCATGGAGGTCATACTTCCTCTTCTTCTTCGTTTCGTTAGGTTTTTTTAGCTCCGCATCTTCTGCTGTGATGATTATGTGTATTGCTAACAATTCAAGGTCAAGCTCTGCATCATAAGCTGAGATTTCAGCACTGATTTTCATTGCAGTGGACACAGAGAAAGGACGACGAAGTAAAGAAATCTTTACAGCAACCTGTTTCAGGTGATCATTTGGTAGAGATTCAAACAATGCACTGATACAAGCAAATTGTTTTGGTACCCCATATTCTAGTTGTGCAGTTATTTTTCGCAGCACATCTGCAGGTTTAGCAAAATTTTCCCTCATCATCTGCTCTGCTCCATGCAATAAATACGGATTATTACGACACAGATCAGCGATTTCATACATTGTTTCATCCTGCTGAGCATCTGAAAGATCGCTCTTGGCTCTTCTACTGATGAAATCTTTAGAGACATCGTTGCTGAATGGTTGAACATTGTATTCTGTAAACATTTTATGTTTCAATTTTGATTCATTCAATTCTGTGGTTGAGGTAAGGATGACCTTCAAGTGTCCTCTTTTACTTGCTTCACTGCCTATGATGACGTTTAGAAATTCCAAGAAATCTGCTCTCGTTTCCTGTTCAGCATCACTCTCTTGAAGTAGCTGCTCAATATTGTCCAGAATCAAAACAGTTTTCCGGTTCAAATTTTCTAGGTGCTTATAGATTCTCTCTCTATTGTTGTCGTCCCACGAAGGAAGATGGAGTGCTTGTAAAATATGAAAATAAACATTCTTTAGGCACTTGATATTTCTCACATCTATAAACACAGTTTCAAAACTATTCAAACGTTTTGAAACTTCTTTGGCCAAAGTGGTCTTCCCTACTCCTGAATCTCCGTACAAGTTGACTCCTGGTACGCGATGATTCTTTACAAGCTTTAGAATGTTACTCACATCAGCATCCCTACCGACAAAATCATCTTTGCTTGGCGAAGAACCTTTCTTGTAGCCACTAATTAATTCCACAATTTCCTTGTTTTTCGATGTCTTCTTAGCCACAATTTCTAATAATTTCTGATCTCCATTATCATCAATCGCTCCCAGTTCGTAAAGTTGTATCAAGGCTCCATAAAAGTTAGTTTGGTCGAAGGAATCTTTTCTGGTTGGATAGAGTCTTTTCAGTTCAAGGATGACATCTGTTGCTTCGGCTTGATCAAACTTTGTAGAAAACTGACGTAAAAGCGAGTCGAATGATGCAGTCCTAACGACGACACTCTCTGCCATTTTTGCGGTTGTATCACATATTTACAGCCTAGAAGTTCAATCTGTAAAGTTTGCAGTCTTAGAGAAGCCAAGTGATTATGAATACAAAAATTTCAATAGACGCGCCTTCATCTACTATACTGTAAACATTGATTTCTAGGAAACATCACGCCAACCACTATAGGTGGTCATGATCTACTTCCGTCTCTTAATAACCGTGACCGCTGACTAGTGTTTCGTTTGAGCCTAGCGCAATCAGTTAATAGAGTAAGTAGATGCATCTTCCTTGGCTCTTGGTAATTAAAAACGTGTATTTCATTTAGAATCTCAGACTCCAAAAGACGTTAGATAAATTATCTTTTGATTCTTTCAATAAAGTTTTTCAAACTTAAGAAAAAATTTAAATAAGAAGGTAGGTCATATAGATAGTGTATGGTGTGTTATGTTGTACCATCTTTTTTCGCCTTGGCTTTGGAAATATTTCGAAGGATTATCATCACTCGTACCAAAATAGTTGTATCGTTGTACCAAAATGTAAATTTAAAAAAAAATCGCGCCTGCCAATTGTGGACAGGATGTAAATGCTTGATCTACACCGCTAGATGTGGTCTCATTTTTTACAATCGTTTATTTACCACAAATCAAGGAACATCTACTTACTATATTTAAAACAGCTATGAAATAAGTAAGTGCGGAATCTTAGCATGCTTTTTTAGGAGTGTGATCAAGGTGAGAGGCACTTTGCATACCCCGTGGTCGGTAGTTTAAGCGAGAAAATCTTAGGTTGCGCGCCCTCATTTGCTAAACGGGCTTTTGACCCCATCTATCTCCCCTTCGTTGATGTTTCCCCAGAATAAAAGTTCAGTAACGTAGCTTACACTGTACTTACACTTTAACAGGGTTCATTTTAAAAACGCTCAGCCAAATGAGACATCCCTGTATTTAAATATTGTTGAAATAAATAAAGTAATCACAGCCTCGTCAAAATTCGTGTTCCGAAAACATAACCGTGCCAAAGAGATGAATGGCTATTTTGGTGGTGAATACTCTGATAATCGTTACGCCAATATTCAAACGAAGCACGCATCAGCGATCGTGTAGACGGAAGTAGTTTATCCTTGACGAAATGACAAGTGGATGGCGTGATGTTTCTTACAAATCAATGTTTACATAGATCAAGACGCGTCTACGTCCTGAAATTGATATTCATACTAATGCAAGATGCTGGTGCTCAAGATTAAGTAATGGTTTGGCTTTTGTAAAAACGTAAACGTTAAAAATAGAATTTCCAGGCTATAAATTTGTGATATAACTTTATGAAAAAATCACAGAGGAAGTCGTGTCGTTAGGACTGCATCATTTGACGCGCTTTTACGTCAGGTTTCTATAAAGTTTGATCAAGTCGAAGCAGCAGACGTTCGCTTAATTAAAAGACTCTATACAACCAAAAAAGACTCTTTCGATCAGACTATGACTTGTATAAGGCCTTGAAACAACTATAAGCACTGGAAGGGATTGATGATGATGGAGATCAGAAATTATTGAAAATATTGGAAATATTATTATATTTTTTCTTGATTATCATATGTATGCTTGCGTATGTATGTATGTATGTACGTCGTGTGTACGGGTGTGTATATATACATATATACGTGTGTGTACAGCCATTTGCAAAAATTATGGCCGCTTCCACATATATGTACAATTATATCAAAAGCATGTCAAAAATTATGGGATATCATCACTGATATTCATTTCGAGTTGTCTATCACTTGGGCTTTCCGAAAAAAATATCAAGAAAGATATCTCGCCGTGTCTGATATACTTTTGATATACCTGTATGTATATTTGAAACGACCATAATTTTTGCAAATGGCTGTATATGCCTGTATATATATATACATATATGTTGTAATTTATATATATGTATGCATATGTATTTATATTTTTAGAACTTTTTAGTACACATATATATTGTAATTTATTATATTTATATATAGCTCGAGGGCCACTAGTTTATCAGTTTATAACTGTAAAGTGTTTTTACCCTCTTTAAATAAAGTTATTATTTATTCATTATTTATAAGACAGCTAAGAACAAGGTGATTGTGAATTTACTCGTGGTTACCAAGAAGCGTCTTCGTCACGCAAAGATAAATTTGTCGGTAGGGATGCTGATGTGAGTAAAATTCTAAAGCTTGTGAAGAATCATCGCGTACCAGGAGTCAACTTCCCGGGGGGGGGGGGGGTACTCCCTTATATTTGCTATACGGGTATGTGCCGCCCTATAGGGTATGGTTTTTCGGCTTTTGGGTCTGGGGTAGGGTATCATTTTTTGACATTTTGTCTGGGATAGGGAATCATTTTAGTCTGGGATAGGGTTAACGATTTTGCGTTTTTGTATGGCGAATAGGCTACGCTTCCTGCCGACGCAAAAACGATAAAGATGTTAGTAAATGTTGATTGCAATCGATTGTAAAACCGTATTTTCCGTCTTTTAGTCTGGGATAGGGTGTACAATTCTTAGTTTTAGTCTGAGGTAGAGTATGTAAAATCAAAATTTTAGGTCTGGGATGGGGTCAGGGTTTTGAGGTCCTTGCGGCACACCCCTACCCAAGTTGGGGTGGTAGTACCCCCCCTCCCCCCCCCCCCCCCCACCCCCCCGGGATGTGAGTAAAATTCTAAAGCTTGTGAAGAATCATTGCGTACCAGGAGTCAACTTGTTCAGTGAAGGTCTGTGGAATTGTTCAAAGTGTTTGTATCGTTGAAGTTGTGCATCTTTACTTTACCGTCTTGGTATTTGTGGATATTTAGACACCGATTCGAGGCTTAAAGCCTGAGTAAACGAGACTATAATCAAGGAACACAAATGTAATTTGGAACTGGAAAATGGTCTATTAAAAACACTTTCTGTATATTTTAATCTGCTTAGCAGTATATGACATGGTGCAAGTAAACAACTGCGGACATCTTGTGTTCAGTGGACGAGGGAACTAACACTAGAGAAAGGTCTAAGGGTTACTTAGAGATAGAGGAGATGGCCGTCATTGTGCACTAATTTTTGCGCTCTTTAAAAGTTAACCGCACCTAAAGAGAGAAGGTGAAGGAGGCAGATTATCTGTTTAAAAAACTTCGTTGTTGTTTTTTTATTTTTATTATTATTATGTAATTTGTAGTGAGTCACGAGGAGATCTCACAATGCCCGTTTGGTCTGCCCTTGAAGAGTCACGAGTAGCACAAGAGATATTTTATAGGTGATATATCTATAGCATTATCTATTCTTTGTACATGTCGTTTCTCCCCGCCAAATCTTCTAAATATAAAACATTATTTATAACCATTGTAATTCTAATCAATTTTACGGTATTGTGTTGTTGAAATTGATTAGAAGCTTTTAATAATGTACATTTATTCAAATAACTAGAGCCAATAACAATCGAGCTACTCGAACTGACTTGTAAGTTCGCACTGCTCTGAGTTCTATGAATGACACACAACTACTGTTAATCAGTCTTGGCTTAACATAAAATTCTACAATATGATTGAATACAAGACGACACGATCATTGCAGTTGATGATAATCTTCCTTGCTTTATTCCTGTCAATTAGAAGTGAGTAATTTCAAATTTCAGTATTTAACGAAAAGACTCAATTGTAAAGATTTTTAATGTACTGAGAAAGCAGCTTTTCGTATTAATTCGTTTTTGTTATAAAATACTTTTGTTCTTTTCTGTTTGCCCATCTACTGTGTATAGTAATAGGGTTAACAATTTCTTATCCGTCTAGGGATTTTCTTAATTATCTCTGGGATTTTTCTGCTATATTTTCCCAAAGAGACCAAATAATCCCTAAAACAAATATGAAACGAAAAGCAAATATAGTTTGGTGGAAGCAAACAGAGACATGCTTAGGTAGCATTCTTTCCCAAGTAATTTTCAAACCACCATGTCTCAGAGGAATATACATATATACATATATATCACAATAAACTGTGTTTTTTTAAAAAAGGAGCAAGCTTGGAATGCAATTGATTACATTCTGAGAATGTCACAAGTTTATAAAATTTCTGCAGATATTTCGTATTGTTTAGTTTATTTTTGCACTCGTTATCGTTATCGTTCTAGTTCTCATTTATTCTTTTATTTAATATATTTTCCTTCTTGTCTTTATTTTTTAAATGGTTTGATCCATTATTAATTTCCAAAAAAGGAAAACAAGGTAAAAAGGGAGAGTTATATTATTTTTGCGGATGTTTTTTTTTTTTTCATTGTTCTTTTTTTCCGTTTCGTCCACTTTCTAAATAAACTTAATACAAAAAGCCGGAAACCTTACAAATATCTTGAGAGTTAAAACAATACATTTGCTGACTTTAGGATAACATGTTGTCAGTTAATTCTGCCTTAAAGTAAATTGAAAATACTGAAATCGAAATGAATTTTTTGTCGTTTAAAGAATGTCATGGAACATGTACAATGCTTGTCTTATTTTTCTGTAGTAAATTTTTCTTGTGTATAATATGGTATTGAAAAAGCACCTACCTGAAAAAAACAAGCTATTACTTGCCAAATGGAGCTTTGGTATTTCATCTTATGCCAAAATCCATCCAATCTGCTTGAGTCGTTACCAGGTTATTCTATTACAGCATTTCACTTAAATCAGTACCTCGTCAGACAAATAGACTATCAACACCTGCCGAATGCGGGATGCATGTCAAACTCAAAAATCATTCGTTTATCAAACCTTATCATGATCTGAACTTTTATATGAAACTTTTACTCCTTACATGAACAATTAACCTATATATATTTAACATCGTTGTCCTTTTGGTGTGTATAACATAATATACACGATTATCAATAGGTGCACTATAAGTCTTATATATCTTGAAATATTGCGAGTCCAATTTGCATAGCTATTCTTCTTGACTCATTAGCCTCACATACACGTAAATAGGTAAACGCATTTGTGTTTCTACGTGAATACGAGGTTAGCCAGTGCAGAACAATAGTTATTCAAATTGGTAGCCATATTTCGATTCGGTGTAATTGGATGTTGTTTTTTTATTATTATTTTACTATTACGTAAACGCAGTGAGCTTATCCTCTTGACCAACAAAAATGAAAAACCCTTAGATAAATCAATAAATTGAAAACCATGATTATTAAATGCATGATCCTGTTGAATTGACACATTCAATAATTCAATTCTTGAACTCAGTTCAGAAGCTTTGGGGTTACACTGGAGTCCCAGTTAATCCAGAAGGGGCGTTTGTTCTCCTGCGGATATTTAAAGAAAGAGCGACATCACGAGCCTTACAAGTTTTGAAAAAACATAACATCCCCTTGGAACCTCGATTAAGGAATCGCTCGGTTTCAACCCTGCATTGTAATGTTTGTTGGCCGCAAAAGCTGTATCAAGTTTTATCGAACCCTGGAACAACTTCTGAGCTGATCAAATTCAGAGCACAGCTAACCCTGATCAAACCTCGAAGGAACTTCTGCGCTGATCAAAATCGGAATTAACACCATGAATGGTCTTAGTCATAAATATATTTTTTTGCACCGTTGACTTACACTGCTACCTAGAATCAGATAACACAATCAATTCAAGGCTCTTAAAAATATCCTAAGCTCAAAAAAGTAAATTCAAGGCGACTGAGCGAGATGCCAGTCAAATGCAAACACTTTTTATGGAGCTGAAATGCACGTCAACGGAAGAAGAGTAGACGATCGTGGAAAAGTTGTCAGACATTTGATTTGTAAAATGTTCATATTCTACTAAATCTCTTTTGATTTTTTCTAAAACCGAAGTTCTGAATTACTCAAAAATGGTTGAATTGCCTAGCTTCATTCTTTTTGATTTAGTGCATTTTTTCCTACAACATGTGGACCAAAATTGCTAAAACGAGTTGATAAAGGCGCACGAAACCCCAACGGCCGGAAATTTGAGCCTATTTGTTAAAAGGACATATACTCTAAAAATCAAGCATTAAAAAGTGAGAGCTTCGACTTTCTATAGGTTAGGAACTATATCAGCTTTTCATTTTTTTAACCAAAATTTCACCAGTAAAGTATTTTAAAAATATTTCCGCGCGAAGACTTTCAATTCGTTAAACAGTATCTTGAATTCTTATCAAGTAGAATATAAATATTTTCTCCTTTTTTAACTTTAAGATACGCAAACTTGGAGGAAAAAGAAGAAAACAGAGGATTCAACTCAAACACCCTATTTTACTAGTATTATGAAGACTGATAAAACTACTGAAATTACAAAGGTTGTAACGAACTCGAAATTTTATTTCAGTTTGAGAATTTTCAAGAATGCGTTTAAAAGTAAAAATGTAATATTTAAAAGGAGTATCGAAATGAAAGAGACGGAGAATAACAAGCCAACTAAAAGTACCAAGCCAACCAAAAGTACCAAGCCAACCAAAAGTACCAAGCCAACAAAAAGTACCAAGCCAACCAAAAGTACCAAGCCGACCAAAACTACCAAGCCGACCAAAAGTACCAAGCCGACCAAAAGTACCATACCGACCAAAAGTACCAAGCCAACCAAAAGTACCAAGCCAACAAAAAGTACCAAGCCGACCAAAAGTACCAAGCCAACCAAAAGTACCAAGCCGACCAAAAGTACCATGCCGACCAAAAGTACCAAGCCGACCAAAAGTACCAAGCCAACCAAAAGTACCAAGCCAACCAAAAGTACCAAGCCGACCAAAAGTACCAAGCCAACCAAAAGTACCAAGCCGACCAAAAGTACCAAGCCAACCAAAAGTACCATGCCGACCAAAAGTACCAAGCCAACCAAAAGTACCAAGCCGACCAAAAGTACCAAGCCAACCAAAAGTACCAAGCCAACCAAAAGTACCAAGCCAACCAAAAGTACCATGTCGACCAAAAGTACCAAGCCAACCAAAAGTACCATGCCGACAAAAATTACCAAGCCCACCAAAAGCACCAAGCCGACCAAAAGTACCAAGCCGACCAAAAGTACCAACAAGCCGACCAAAAGTACCAAGCCGACCAAAAGTACCATGCTAACCAAAAGTACCAAGCCAACCAAAAGTACCAAGCCGACCAAAAGTACCATGCCAACCAAAAGTACCAAGCCAACCAAAAGTACCATGCCGACCAAAAGTACCAAGCCAACCAAAAGTACCATGAGTACCAAAAGTACCAAGCCGACCAAAAGTACCAAGCCGACCAAAAGTACCAAGCCGACCAAAAGTACCAAGCCAACCAAAAGTACCATGAGTACCAAAAGTACCAAGCCGAACAAAAGTACCAAGCCGACCAAAAGTACCAAGCCGAACAAAAGTACCAAGCCAACCAAAAGTACCATGCCGACCAAAAGTACCAAACCAACCACATCTACCAAGAGGACGACCATACCAACCGCATCTACCAAGGGGACGTCCTTTCCAACCAAACACACAAATGCTGATGTAACCGTATTCACAGAAGTTCTGAAATCCACCCAGTATGTCAACTGGAAACCCAAAACATCATTTTCGAATGAGAAGGTATTTATATCACCATTTATACCAAAAAGTCAGTGTGTTTTGCTGGATGTACTATGGTGTTTTGCTAGATATACTATGCTTGTTTAACATTAAAGGTGCGTGCTTATGTGATGAAACTGAGCTCACTTGGAATACAAGACCCAACATCTTTAGAGGTACGTAACTAAAGTAACAAATTTAAATTAATTAAAGGCAGCCACTGATGAAAAACTCGTGTCATGCAGATGGTAATGTTGGTATCGCTGCTGCTGCTTGATGTCTTTGTTGTTCTTGCTGCTGTTGTTGCTGTTGATGGTGTCACTGCTGCTGCTGCTGTTGATGTTGTTGTTTATGCTTTGATTCTGTTGTTGTTGTTGGAGCTGCAGCTGCTGCTTCTGCTGCTGTTGTGGAACCTCAGCATACCTAAGCTATTTTTTATGTTTGTAGGAAGTAGCAGACATTACAGAAGTGTTACTGAAGAATTTAAGATCAGAAGCGCAGTACTACAAAAACCAAAGTGAGACAGATGCTATCTTGACCGCAACGTCATACTTCGAATATTTTGCAAAAATATATGCAAGATATCATCTTAACCACTCAGCAGTCAATTCTGTCACAATAAACAGGACCAACTTCGGTAATTAAATGAAACCCTTACGTCAATGACGTTAGTATTCAGGTCTATCCAAAATGGTTGTCTACAGGCATATGCCAGCTGTGTTGCTAACATTTAATCGTTTTACACAAATTTAACATATAACTTATAATTTTTAGTGTACACTATATATCATTACGGCTGTTCAATAATTTACCGCCTTTTTCCACTTCAGTCCTTAGCATCTTCAAAATCCCTAGAAAAACTAAACTAGAAGATTTCCATTTTCCAACAAGAGGAGATGAAAGCTTTAAAACTGCGAGCTCGATATCGAAAGTGCGAACATTTATTACATTGCCTTCCAAACTATTCGCCAATAAAGGTAAGAATCGGCATTAGCCAAATGTTACCGATTCAATGTCTTATTGGGAATTTTCTTTTTAATAACAGTTTTTGATTTTTATAGATCGTATTGTCGTGAGTGCTATTTATTTTGGTATGAGCTCGTATATGTCATCTAGGGCTTGCTTAAGCAACAACAGGTAAGTCTTTTTTAAATGCACTGCATGTTATATCAATGTTAGTTTTGCAAACGGTTGTGGGTTTGATCGATCCCTATATACCCTTTATCAACTGTTAGTAGAGTTTCTACTTTTTACTTTGTTTTCTGGGTTTTCAGCTGGATGAGAACTTCGTCCTAGTTTCCTTCATATATAATCTTACTTTGTGATAAACTAATACAAAAAGACAAATGTATGTGAAAATCAGAGATGGAATGACGTCTACGAATTGAAGATTTTTGCACAATCAGCATGATTGAAAAAAGGAGCGTTAACTGAACCAGAAATATTTAACTCTATTATCGATCCCTTATTTTTGCATTTCATTCAGTATATTCAAAGAAGCTGGCAGAAAGTCCAAGATAAACAGTGATGTTATTTCCAGTACGTTGGACCCCAGTCCACCAGAGGGTGTTCTTCCAGAAAATGTAACCATAATTCTACAGCACATCCATGAGGTAATAAGAAATACGAAGGCACGCACATGCATGAGGTACATCCACGCTAAGAAACATGAATAAGCGCTTATTGTAAGTCTAATACATGATCAGGGAGAAAGCGTAGCTGCTAATAAGATAGGTTATTGGCAAATGTCTTCATTTCAGCGAAAGATAAACTACAACTTTTAATGAGGATGAAGTCGTTATTGATGATGACAGTAATGATGATGGTCATCAACATGGAGATGCTGTTGATGAAATTCACGGCAGCAATGCTAATGAGCTCGGTGGTGCTGACGATGATGATGTTTATCATAATAACGTTATGAATGTTGATACTGATGGAAAAACGCATGGTTGGAGTACTGCATGCATGTTGCCACTGATCGAAGATGATGATGAGGTATCATGAATATGTTGTAGAGTCGATGATGAAAATGAAAATGAAATGCTTAGAGCATAATTAACGATAATAATAGCGTTATTAATACGCCATGCGCCTTGTCCAGCATGCTGTATTCTAAGCATTAAAGAGACCATTTCAGAAGGGTTCATAAAGTGAGTTGCTTAATATGTTATTTTCTGATTTGAAGATATCATCTCGATCTCCTAACGAAGGACCTGCACATTGTGTGTTTTGGGATGTCAGTGAAAGGTAAATGGTTTTCCTAGATTCCATATCACAGTGCGAAATCCTCAATTTCAGTCAACGGAAAGCTGATGGAATCGTAAGGATAAGTTAACGTTTCCGTTGCTTATTCATTTGTATAAGTTGACGTAAACGTGTCGTAATGTCATGTTTCCGTTTTACCGTAAACTACGGAAACGCACTAAAAACCGCACTCTGTTTCCGTTGAGTTTAAGTCATCTGAAACTCAAGTATACGAGTAACGTATACTCGTGTTTTGGTAGCTTATACTCATGAATAAGAGACTTATACTCATAATAAGAAAGGCTTATATACGCATCAATAAGAGCCGTATTGATTTTTTATCAAGCCGCTACTTTTCATGATTGTGTGGTTTATATACTTCAATTCACTATTCACTTTACTATTCACTTCATTCATATCCTCACGCAACTGCTGCAATCCGTATTTAGACATTTATCCACGAGGGGATTTAAAAAATACATATTTTATTACATTTCATTTTATATATAAATATTACAATTGTATAAATTAATAGTCAATCAATAATGCAATAACTACTTTAGATTTAGCGATAACAACAAATCAAGCTTACAAATTATAGAAATCAAAATTGAAAACGAAAGAAATAATAAACAAATACGCGATATAAGTACAAATTGCATTAAAGAAAAAATGAACAAAAAAAAAAAGGAATCACAAAAGCAAAGTATGCGAGGAGAAAAACGGACAATTCAATGCTGATGAATGGGCTGAGTTTAGCTTCTCTTATATAGTGTATGTCTTCTTAATTATGACAACATACTCTGACATACTTAAAGTATAAACATCAAAAGCGTGGATCATAAACAGTAATGTATAGTTATATTTTATGCCAATTATTTGACTAAACCATTTAATTATTTGACTGTGGACATCTAGTAATTTGAAGATCGCGTCCGGCTGTCGAATGTTTTTTCACTTCGTAATTATTTTGTTTTCTATATTTTAATTTGTACCATTTGTACTAAATAGTGAAAAAATTTGCAAGCTTTTAGGGTTTGTACATGTACTCTAATACAATAGAAACAATACAATAGAGCGATATCACATAAGCAATGTTTACATGCAAATGAGCTGCCCTGTGAAATAGCATGCTAATGAAGTGTGCACATGCTGTTTGCACTACTGAGCTTGTGGCTTTTATGGCCGAAAGACGTGTTGAACTTTTCTAACGAAAATGATAATGAACAAAAAACGGCTTTACACTGCTATATTCAATTTTGATTAAGTCCTTGAAGCACAGCAATATTTTTTGGATGTCGTGAATAATAAAAATTGCACCATGCATAGTATAGGTGGGAAAACAGTCCGATATTCACTACTGTTTAAAAATGAGATATGCGTGAATCATACAATTTTCACAGTATTAGAAAACAGTTCAAGTCCTATCGATCTTTAGTTTGTCAAAAATAATATTTCCAATACAAGGCAATTGTTGTAACGTTTTAGCTTACAAAACTCATCTGGTTCACTTCATTATCATGCTATTTCACTGGGCAGCTCATTTGCATGTAAAACATTGCTTATGTGATATCGCTCTTATACAATCGTAAAGGAGAAGACAAATCTGCCTTCATTCATTGCCTTCTCTGGCTGCCCAAGAAGGTATTTCCTTAGGCTTTGTGCGATTCGATTTCTCAGTTGCAATGATGGTCCTGGAACTAAGCCGTTTTTGCGCCGCTGTTAGATTCTTTTTGATATGATCATCAATCGCTTTTTTGATGTTATGCAATCGCGATCTTTCCCAGGACAGCCTACGAATCTTTCGAGGCTTGGGACCTGGGCCAGCTTCCACTTCCTCATCGTCACAGCTCTCCTCGCTTGACATGCACTCAAGTGCGAATGGCCCCTCTATTATCTCTTTTGCTTTTTCCCTGTCGCCGGTAGACAGCTCAACGGAAGCAAGAGCTTTTCTTCGTCTTTCAAGTTTCTGTCAAAGGAAGTATAGAACTATGTATTAATAAATATCAGCGGTGTTTTCAGGCAAGACGAAGGGAAAACATCTGATGGTACTCATTTACCCGTTTTTTTTCGTTGTTGTTGTCGTAGGTTATTCCTATGCTCCATAAACTTCTGGTTTTTCCGTCTTGTTTGATCGTCCCTCAGGGATTTGCAGTACCGGTGAATAGAATCTGAACATATTATGAACAGCAACTGTAAGATTTACAATTGAAACACATATATATCGATAATTGTTAAAAATTTGCTGGATCCAATGCATTATACTGTAAATTAAATTGGCATTGACCCTCAGTGCATTGCAGTTGAATAGGGTTCTATTGGAGTTTGAAATGGACAATGTTTCGGCAGATATAAACACTTTCAAAAGTTTTGATTTTTTAGATCATAATGATAAAAGTAATTTAGGTTCGCGCGGAGTTAAAAATAGGGATTTCTTATCTGAGGGCAAGGAGATGTGCTTTTTAATTCATAGCGTCTTGTTTGCACTGCATATTTTCAAGTACCTTGAACAGAATTGTACAACTCGATACAAATATAAACATTAAATTAACCTTTTAAAGCGGATTTCTTCCAAGTACCATCTCCGTACAGACCTCTCACTTCTCTTCTAAGTTTTCGCGAGGTGTCCCTGTTGCTATCAGAGAAAAATCTAGGGGGAAAAGTACACGGAAAGACAAGAGAACAGAATTCAGCACAAAACATGCAGGCAACGTAAAAAATGAAAATGCACAGATGACTTACCGGAATCGTCGATGCTGTTCTGCCATTCAAAGACGGCTAAACTGCACCGACTAGCTTTCCGCTCAATGACGGATGGCCTGTCGAATGAGACAAACTATGCAATCTATTGATGCCTACATACACATGCTCTTCAATTAAAATGTCTCAATGCTGTTCTGCCATTCAAAGACGGCTAAACTGCACCGACTAGCTTTCCGCTCAAAGACGGATGGCCTGTCGAATGAGACGAACTATGCAATCTATTGATGCCTACATACACATGCTCTTCAATTAAAATGTCTCAATGCTGTTCTGCCATTCAAAGACGGCTAAACTGCACCGACTAGCTTTCCGCTCAAAGACGGATGGCCTGTCGAATGAGACGAACTATGCAATCTATTGATGCCTACATACACATGCTCTTCAATTAAAATGTCTCAATGCTGTTCTGCCATTCAAAGACGGCTAAACTGCACCGACTAGCTTTCCGCTCAAAGACGGATGGCCTGTCGAATGAGACGAACTATGCAATCTATTGATGCCTACATACACATGCTCTTCAATTAAAATGTCTCAATGTTGTTCTGCCATTCAAAGACGGCTAAACTGCACCGACTAGCTTTCCGCTCAAAGACGGATGGCCTGTCGAATGAGACGAACTAACTTATTTCATATGATTTGTTGAAAACGGTACTATACCCTTCTTGAAAGCTCCATTCACTAAAGTCAGCATTCTTTAAGAGCTGACGGTACACTTTGTGTACTGCTTTCTAAAAAATAAAAAAAACAACAAATAATTGAATGACATAATATAGGAATAAACACCTTTTTTGTTTTGGGACAAAACTCGCTTAGTTTTACGCTGAAAAATGTACGAGATGGTATACACTCTAGCGTGATATGCAATATTTTATTTTCAAGAAAAGCGTTCGTACTGTCAAATATGTCACATCCATGATAGTGACTTTGCAAAGATGCAAAAATTATTATTATGTTTTTGGTAAGCGTCTTGGCGAAGAAATATATTTTGATTTCCTTTCATCGCATATCCGACGAGACTAAAACCTCATTTCATTCCAAATATTCGACATAAAAAATCATATTTTCGTTAAGTTAGTAACAACAATCAGTGTGATCTTAAACTTTGCAGTCTTTTTGATGTCAAAAATTTGATATCAAACTGATTTTCTCGAAGACAAAAGAAAATTAACGTGATATAGAAATTATGACATTAATCTTGTTGAAGTGATGAAAGACCGTGTAACAGTCGTCCGTAGGTAATTGACCACAGGAAACCCAAGTATAAATACTCTATTCTCTAGGTTGACATGATTATGTTTGTACGCCAGTCATAAGAACTATGGTTTTTACTGTACTGTTTGATTGTAATGATTTCTATAGCCTTTCGAGATTTTATAGGCCCGAATTGATGTCAAACATTGATTACTATTGACTTTAGTATGTTCATAATGTATGCGCAATTGAAACGGCTACTGATTAATGCACTGCATAAATTATAGATCTTAAAAAGCGCGCGAAATTTACCCAAGTAAGCACATTTTAATTGTAATCTAAAATAAACTCACTTTCCTCCTTAGCATATGTATCAATCGCAGAAATATAGACTGCATACAAGATAACCAATAAATTAGTCCTTCCACTAAGTATTGCAACAATTTAATTTACTTACAGAGCAGTCATGGTCGATGTTTTGCTTCTTGCTTGTTGTTTGCCTTCGCGATCGTTGATCTTCTATTCTCGATTCTTTGAGGGCTTTCATCTCTCCTTTTAGCAATTCCACCTCTCTCCGTAGTTCTTTAACAGTTGTTTCATCCTCAAGGCCAATCATTTTGACGAAAGATAGTTTTAGTACAGAGAAATATATTTAGAAGCACGAATAAGATATTACCGGTACGTTGGTCTGAAACAACTGCATTTCCCGCCTTTTCTCGACGTTTGACGTCATCGGTTGTTAGAGGGTGGTACACAATTCCGGATTGAAATAATGCCCAATTACCCTATGCGTTCTCAGATGATTTACTAGTGTTATCATGAAACCAGTCAAGAAATACACACGTTCAAAGGAGAAACGGTCACTGCGCCGAAAAAATTTAAGGAAAAAGCAGGCGTTGCGACGTATACAGGAGAAGACAGCTGTCGTACAAAAGAAATCTTCAGAAAACATCAGTACACATCAAAGCGCACTGGATACAGTACAAGAGAGTGAAGACAGCGTGGTATCCACAGCAAATAGTACTACACATCAAACAGATAAAAAAATCAAACCCGACAAAGGTTTTGTTCTCAATCCGAACAATAGCCGTTTATTGGGTTCTACTTACGCAGGAAAGGTTTTGTTGGCAGCTAGACCAGAAATTGGACAATCATCGGCAAAGCTGAAGAGAAACTTCCGTTTGAATGAACCTCATCCTACTCAGCCAAACCCCACAAAGCCAACATCTTCGCTGATCAGCCCATGTCCGACAGACTCATTGAACCCCACATTGTTACAAGAATGTGACGAGAATATTATTTTAGGAGAAGGAAGATTTGGTATCGTTCGACTGATGAGGTACAGAACTAATTTAGTAGCAGTCAAGACAATAAAGCAACAAAAGTACTGCTATTTGATTGAGAAAGAAGCGCAGTTACTTTCCAACTTAGATGATCATCCAGGCTTCCCGTACTTCTATGGAATTTGTGAAAAGAATGGAAATATACTGCTGGTCATGGAGTTTTGTGAAGAGAATGGCAAAGTGTTAACTTTGAATGGGGCTTTGCTAACAAGATTAATAACAGATGACAGTTGTTGGCCTACAATTATTTACTCGTTAGCAATGTCAATAGCTCATATGCACTCGAAAGGGTTTATCCATTGCGATATCCATGGCAGTAACGTATTAATGTTTCGAAGAAATGGTGTGTGGTGCCCAGTTGTTGTAGATTTTGGAAAAAGTATTCACACACATTCAATGCAACCACGTTCCCGTAACACAGATAGGGATCCGGAAGATAAACAAAGATATCCTCATATTGCCCCGGAATTGTTAGATGGCACAGCAATAGCAACTGCTATAACTGATGCTTACAGTTTTGGACGGTTAGCTAGTCGTATATGCCGTAAGGTTAGATCATGTAAAGTGTATGAAAAAATTGCTAACGAATGTTATACCGATGATGCTGTAAAGAGGTTATCAATCCAGGGTTTTATTAACAAATTCGATTCATTGCAAGAGAAGTAAACAGAACATTCAGACAGTTCTTTACACAGAACTTTGAACTACTGCATGAACTATATTAGATTTTCTACAAAAAAAATTATTTTCTTTATTGTAAACAGTCATTGCTATATGAAATAAAAGTAAAATAATTTTTTTAAAATTAAACGTGGGTGTGTTTATCTGGCAAATATCAAAATACTACACCTTTTGCTGTTCCTTAACCGCAAAGGAATATTCATTGGAGCGAAGAAGCATTGTCATTAGAGCGAACAGGCATACAATACGGCGAACGGAGGTGGGATGGAACTTTCATTAAGAAATTTAGCATTGAATTTGACAATCATGAATATGTTTGCGTAAGTTCATCAACGTTTTCAAACTTTCATTAGCGTTTTGGTGCAGACAATAAACCACAACACACATTTAATACAGTGTTTTGGACATTTATTTACGCAATACAATATAAGTATATTTTCCACTAGGAATTTTAGGATTTTAACTGTCTTTTCATTTTTTTTACAAGCCGTGAATATTAGAGTGCTTTTAATAAAAGCGTGAAACTCTAATTGCTAAATAGTACAATTTAGTACTATTTTGTTAAAAATTAGTTGAAGCGTGAAGAGCAAATGCGCACGTGCGTCGAATAAAAAATAACACAATACACAAGTGAAATGGTTTGAAAGTTTTTATCAATTCCTGCAAAATCAAGACAAGAGACACATCTAAAGCTAAAATAACCACAAAACGCAAGTGAAATGGTTTTAAAGCCTTTATTCTCTCGCGCTGCTGCAAAATCAAGACACAAGACACACCTAAAGCTAAAATAACCACAAAACGCAAGTGAAATGGTTTTAAAGCCTTTATTCTCTCGCGCTGCTGCAAAATCAAGACAAAAGACACACCTAAAGCTAAAATAACCGCAAGTGAAATGGTTTGGCACACTAGAAGAATAAGTGCTACTTACTCTATTACAGCTCGCTCACCTTACAAATACTCTGGCTGGCTGTAAACGTCAATAAATGTACACGGCATTCAGTATCACAAAAGTAATCATACCTAGTGGTTTCGTTGCTTTTTGTACACAAGCGTTTCTAAAACGCGCTCGACTGCGCTCGACTTGATTATTCGCACAATCGCGGTTCATTGATTGCACGTGCACACTAAATTTACTAATTACTAATTTGTACAAAATAGTACAATTTAGTATTAGTAAAGTTTCACGCTTTTACTAAATGCACTCTATTTCGTACAAACAAAGCGCCCTTAGGTATAAATATCAGTCAGTTTTGAGTTTTTTAATCCCTCTTTTTTGGATATTGCAATGGTTCAACAAATAAACCAAATTCCAAATGAGTCAGACTAGCGTCTTTTGAGTGCCTATGAAGATCCACAGAAATGCATACAATGGTACGACCACATGTAAACATATCGTCCAAGATGTTTAAATAGAGAGCACATTCATCAATTTAAATTCACTTTTTTGTCTTTGAAAATCCACAATCGTAAAAGCACAATATACTTATTTGTATTGCGTAAATAAATGTCCAAAACACTGTATTGAATATGTGTTGTGGTTTATTGTCTGCACCAAAACGCTAATGAAAGTTCAAAAACGTTGATGAACCCACGCTAACATATTCATGATTGTCAAATTCAATGCTAAATTTCTTAATGAACGTTCAATCGCACTATTAAGACTCCGTTCGCCTTATTGTATGCCTGTTCGCTCTAATGACAATGCTTCTTCGCTTCAATGAATATTCCTTTGCGGTTAAGGAACAGCAAAAGGTGTACAGTGACATTTCTGTCATCACCTATGGGTCAATAGAACATGTATTTAAAAGTCTTTATTGTATTTTTGGCGTGTTGTGAGAAATTTTAAATCGAGCTCTGTACTAGCTTTTGATTGAGATTCGCTAAGAGTTTTTGACTTCTAGCTTTAAGTTCCATTACGTATACACATAAACCGAGCACTAGTTTAACCGATGTCTAGTAGAGCTTCAAAACGCCCTTCCTCTAGAGGTGGCCACGTGCAAAATTCAATTGATTCCAAAAGACGCAAATGTGGACATTGTCAAAAAATTCTCAGCAAAAGACAGTTTTTTGAACATAAGCGAAGATTCTACGACTATGCGAAAAACATTTGGACGACGGACGTTGAAGAGTCAGCAGTAGATAATGAGGGATCTTCTGGGGCATCTAAAAACAGCGAAGGCTTTGAATGTCCTCATTGTGGACAACGGCTCGGTAAGAGTCAGTATTATGAACACAAAAGGCGTTTTTACGATGCCAGTAAGAATATGTGGAATTTACAAAAGCAAGCAGTCACTAGTGGAGTTATTGAAGATTTGCCTGGTAGCTCAAGTGAAGGTAATGATTTTGAAAGATTGCGAGATCGATTTGCGCGGAGCTGGCCGAGCGAGTTAATACTTAATCTATCAAATGTATTGTTGTCAGTAGTATATCATTAGGCCGGTATTGGGGAAGAAAAGAGAGGAGAATGATTTTGGATTGTAATCAGGAATTCCGATTGAATAATGTTTCCTTTGAAAAGCGGGGTACGGACTCTGTGTACTTTGAGAAATCGTGTTATGTTCAATGCTGGTATAAAAATGCCAAACTAAAAAGTAATTCAATAACAGCAGTTCATGAGTGTCAGTGTTGGACTACCCGTGGAGTACGTAGAATTAATTTGAGGAGACTTTTCATAAGTTTTACCACTAACAAATTCTGGGGGGAAAATGCGGAAATTTTCAAGATAAATATATCTAAAATCTTTAAATTCTTCTCTCTCAATCTTCTTTCAATTATTTTTTGTTTCAGATGAGACTTGTACACTCCCAACAGAAAATAATGCTTCTAATTACGACCGGACACTAACTTCAGGTATATTAGTATATTCTATTCTATTCTATTCTATTCTATCCTATCCTATCCTATCCTATCCTATCCTATCCTATCCTATCCTATCCTATCCTATCCTATCCTATCCTATCCTATCCTATCCTATCCTATCCTATCCTATCCTATCCTATCCTATCCTATCCTATCCTATCCTATCCTATCCTATCCTATCCTATCCTATCCTATCCTATCCTATCCTATCCTATCCTATCCTATCCTATCCTATCCTATTATATATTCTATTCTATTCTATTCTATATTATATTAGTAATATCCTCATTTTAAGCGGATTTAAATAAATCATGCATACATGCGTACATGCCTAAGAACGGCCAATTTTAAGACCACACAACATCCGTACAGATTCAGGTACTGATAGATAAACTTTTGTTATATGGATTTGGAAAAGAATCCAATCATTGATTATTCATGTATCAATTATTTTTGAATACTAAACCAGATTATTTTAATCATTAGATCAATATATGACATCAGGATCAGTCGCGGCATCGGACGACTCTTCAAGCGAAGAAGAGGTTTGTTATACAATGAAACACCTTCGCCCATGTTGCTATTTAGCAAATTATTTACAAAGTGAATTAAAAATAACATAATCAAAACGGAAACAATTTGCAAAATGGAAGTTTCGCTCTGTTACTTGCGAAACGGTTATTTTTAAGTGAATGTACACAAATTAGTAAAAACTCTTGTTCCGAAAATCGGACGAAAATCTTGATTTGTGTCATATACAAGCTTTCAGTCATTAGACAATTTTCGAAGGCTTCATTGAAAACGTCAGTTCATTTTTGCCTCAGTGATGACTTTCTACATCCAGTTCTGAGATTAACATTCGATAATTTTGGCTTATTCAACATTCATGAAACTAAACTAAACGGGCTGATAATAATAGAAAAAACGTTTGTTTTACCTACTTTTAGGACGAGAGTGATGAGGACAAACATGATTCAGACTCGAATGCTGATGAAACGCCTGAACATTGGGATGAATTAAGTGAAGAAGATTTGCGCGATATCATTGATGAAGAAAATTCCGATGGCACTGTAAATCACGTCACGGAGGAGCAGTTTAGTATCAACAATAGGCAAAAATCACGCACATTTCTAACGTGGCTCCTATATTTTATTTTTCTTTGGCAATACTACAATCTTATCAGTGACAGAGGTATCGAAGGTCTTTTGAAGTACCTAAGTGCACTACTTTCCAAAGTAGGCGAAGGATTACCAGCAAATGCAGGATCTGACCTATTGATTTCCTTGGCTGGACTTATACCTGTAACAATGTATTCTCTGAGACGATATCTAGGTATAGACAGGGACAACTTTCAAAAATTTGTGGTTTGTGGAAAGTGCACAAAGTTATTTAAAGAGCAGGACTGTGTCAAGAAGGTAAATGGTAAATACCAAGCAAAACTTTGCGACAATGTACTTTTTCCACACTCTTCAAGACGAAAACCCTGCGGAGGCCAGCTAGTTAAAAAAGTTTTCCTGAATAATGGTTCAGTCAAATTTTACCCAATATATACTTATTGCTTTAGGAGTGTTATAGATTCGTTAGAGACGATATTGAAAAGACCAGGATTCAAGGAAAAATGTGAGGAATGGCGTGAACGAAATGTTAATGAAGATACATATGCAGACGTTATGGATGGAGACGTTTGGAAAACATTCCTAAAGTATAAAGGACGAGACTTTTTAAACCTTAAACACTCTTATGGTTTAATGCTGAACTGTGACTGGTTTCAGCCATTTAAGAGACGCAGTGATTATTCTATAGGAGTTCTGTATTTGGCTTTGATTAACTTACCAAGAGCTGAACGTTTTAAGAAAGAGAACATAATATTGGTAGGAATAATACCTGCATTAAATAAGGAACCAGCAACGCTTACGCATTTTTTGAAACCTATGGTGGACGAGTTATTAGCTTTATGGAAAGGTGTAAAAGTCAATGCCCATGGTGCACCAGAAGGTGGAATAAAGATAAGAGCTGCTCTTCTCTGTTGTGCATCTGATATTCCTGCTGCTAGAAAATTATGCGGATTTCTATCACACGCTGCACACAAAGGATGTAGTCATTGCCTAAAAACCTTTCCTGGGGGTTTTGGAGAAAAGAAGGATTACAGCGGGTTCACAGATCGGGACAACTGGCCAAAAAGAACAGATGAGCAGCATAGACGAGATGCTCTTAAAACCACTAGATGTAAAAATAAGACTGCACAGAAACGAATGGAAAAAGAACTTGGAACAAGATACACCGAATTGTTACGACTTCCGTATTACGGTAGTATCACAATGTGTGTGATTGATCCGATGCACAATTTATTTCTGGGTACTGCTAAGCACCTTTTTAAACTCTGGAGCAATAACGAGCTTTTTTCAAGAGAGAATATTATTGAAATCGAGCGACGTATACAAAACATTAATTCCACTTCTGATCTTGGTAGATTACCACATAAAATTACAACAAACTATGGTGGTTTTACAGCTTCTCAGTGGCAAAACTGGATTCTTTATTATTCTTTGTATTGTCTCGAAGGAATTCTCCCAGAAGAACATTTGAACTGTTTACAAACTTTTGTAATCGCCTGTCGGCTACTGTGCAAGACCTCTATTTCGAAAACTGATCTCTTTTTAGCTGATAGAAAACTACTAGACTTTGCAATAAATTTTGAAAATCTTTATGGAAGAGAAGCCGTTACTCCGAATATTCATCTACATATGCATTTAAAGAAATGTGTTGAAAACTATGGAAGTGTGTTTGGTTTTTGGTGTTTCAGCTTTGAGCGTTATAACGGATTGTTAGGCAACTTTCACACCAATAACAGGTTCATTGAATCACAATTAATGAGGAAGTTTATTTGCATGAGCAGCGCTGCAGACTTGCAGTATACATTGTCGAAAGAATACAGCGAAGTTTTCTTTCCATTTTGCAGAGCTCTTCTGAGGGATGCTATAGTGGATAATATTCAGGAGGAAATTAATCAAGATAGACTTTCTAAATTTAAAATCGCAATACGAGGATCAATAGAAAGCCTTACAGATGTGTGGACAGATTTTAGTGACGTAGCATTGCCAAATAGCTTCGTGATCTCTTCGTTTGACAACGACGACTTATTCAACCTAAAAGAAATGTATAGGAAACTTTATCCAACAGTGAATTTTGACCGTCAGCGAGTGAACCGAGCCTTTAGAAAGTATAAGTCAGTTACAGTATTCGACGAAAGACTAGGTTCAAGATTTAACACACGTCTTGATTCTTCAGGAAAGATCATGGCCTCATGGGCAGGTAATGGTGGAATAATTGAGGCAACATCTACTGGCAGACCCGGCTTTGTTTTGTTTTATTTGTGCCATACTATTGTGATCAATGGAGATCAATTAACTCATATTCTTGCAGCCGTTCAATGGTACCAAAAGAATAATCATATCACATCATATCGCAATCCATTAAGTGTTTGGGAAGCAAAACATTTTGAGGAACCAGGGCCAGCAACATTCATTCCAGTTCAGAGAATAAGCTCAAGGTTTGTCTACGGAGAACACAGAAGCGAAAACCAACATGTAATCGTTGTCTCACCCCTGATTAGACACATGTTTCAGTAATAAAAATTATTCAAAAAAATACAAAATAAATGTTTTATTCATTAATTTATTATTCAGTCTTTCTTTCTTTCTTTCTTTCTTTCTTTCACAAGCTGATCCATGCCTCAGAACACTTTGTTTAATTTTAAACATACTTGATTTACGTTAATCCAAAGGTGCAAGAGCGGATTGTTATAAGCCGCTTGCTTCGCTTTTTCGGGAACTAATTTAGTTGGAAATTATTTTTCAATGTTCAGTAAATCAAATCAAAATTAAAGAAATAGAACCTCTGATGCTTTTTTATGGTATATACTATCACTTCATTTGTTCTTCTTTTTCGAATAAAGGTGAAGACCTAGTATAGCATTTGATAAATATTGCACCGAACTTCAAATCCTACACCACTGAACATATTTTTGAAATAGCTGCAAATTATATCTGTCAAAATTTGTAATTTCTCTTGCAAAAATATAACCCTTTCCTCGAAATCTAATATAAAGAAAAACTTAATTAAATGGCAATGACACAAAATAATGTGTTTTAAGTTGTAGTTCGCATAAACGAAGTTAAAAAGACAAACTCAAATAGGACGAAACAGCGCTGCTGTTCACCAAATACTGGCTATTTCTGCATGGCTTTTTGGCAAGCCGTTTTAGTTTCTGCCTAGTATGATTCAGTTATTCAAATTATTTTATGATTTTCACTTTAGCTGATTAGATCTTACATAGATCCTTCGTAGACCTTCTGCATTTTCTTGCACGATATCGATCCATGCATATTTTATATTTACATTTAACTGTTACATTTTTTCTAAGTGTTCACAATTATATTCAATTTCCGTGTGCCTTAAATGGAACGGAAACATGTAGCAATGTGTATACGGCGTTGTTTCCTTTAAACGCTTAACGGAAATGTGAAGGAGGACTGGCTTTCAGAAAAGTGGATTTCCGTACCCGTAAATTTGACGGAAATTCCAAACTATCAAATTTCCGACAATATTTCCGATTTCGGAAATCTGTAATTTCGCACTGTGTATTCAATAGTTCATAGAGTGAAAGCCTAGCTACTGGAGTGCCGTAACTTCATTGCATGGAAAGAGGATGCACGCAGTACCATTCCTCTATGACACATTTAATGGCAAATTAACAGATTCCGAAACAGATGTTTGCAACAACTTTGCATTGTAACTCTCTATAACCTCGCTTTCATTGTATTTAAAAAAGAAAAAAAAAAGGCGATTGCAAAAAGTCGACTTTAAGTTCCAACGCCATTAACAAGTCATATGTTTGGAAATTTTCCTGTTTTAAAAAAAGTTAACGCGCGAAAGGTCGCATGGCGAGAGATCTCCTGTAACAAGCTTGCTTTGATAGTTGATCTTTTTTAACAAAATGCAATTCTTTTGTGGGTGAAAATTTCTAAAGCAAAGGTTATACGAATGTTAAAGTGCAAATGAACCCTTCGACAATACTTTCAGTACTGATTCTACATGAAGTAAATAGTTGAATGGTAAAATATTTCTTGATTTGAGTCATGCGTTTCTAAGTTATGAAGGTTTATACTTCCAATATGCTAATGAGTGTGACGTCTATTAAGGCTTAATTAAATATACAAAATCGAACTGGTTCATAGAAACAGTATTTAAAAAGCATCATTATTTTACTCATGGTTTACATGAAAACTATTTAAAATTTTTATTTTCAAAATGGCCAGCATTTAGTATTTCTAGTTACAACAAAAACCCTCAAATACCTTACCTGACGTCATCATCATTAACATATTGGAAGTATAAACCTTCATAACTTAGAGACGCATCACTCAAATCAATAAATATTTTACCATTCAACTATTTACTTTATGCAGAACCAGTACTGAAAGTATTGTCAAAGGGTTCATTTGCACTTTAATCGCAGTAGCTGTTTGGTAAACTAGGGCTACTAAAAGAAACTTGCTTGTGTCTTATATGTTTGTAGGGTCCTATGTGCCATTTAGGCGCGAGGTGGATAGGTGTACAGGCACAGGTCTTATATCTTTGAATGTTTGTCCTCAGGAATGATTTGGGTGGCAAATGGTCCGACTTCGGTTGTACTTTGGTCAGGGCCAACAAAACAATGACCATTTGCACCTGCAACCACTTGACAAGCTTTGCTCTCTTGATGCAAGTCAAACAAGAAAAACCGGTAAGACAGTTTCTATACTTTGAGAGATCTCCTGTTTTTGCTCTCCTCTATCTCAACGGAAAGCGTCAGGGAGCGCGGAGATGGGAGCAGTTGGAGGGCATGTAGTTCCCGCTAAAGTCCCCGTTCTCCATACACTAATCTCCATAAAAAATTTCGATATTTCTCTGAAGCCCTTGAGGTCTGAGTTTAATTGTTGGTTCTTGTCCATTGACGTTCCGTCGGTTGTTTTGGATTTTCTTTGATTTTGATGGCATGCAGCAAATCCAAACATTTTATCAATTTCTTTTACCAATTCATCTAATTTCCCAGGTGGATGAAACGCACAAACTTGCGTTAAGTCACATCACGTATGTTGGCTCCAGTTTCTCACTTCTTGGCGAATTACTCACCGTATTAGTTTACATGACTTTAATGTAAGTATTACTAGACCTAGGGAGGTTCACCACTTCCCCCTGGCACGTGCCACATAAATGGCTTGATTTCCCACTACAATTCGGCCCATATGATTACATTCTAGTCGGTGAAATTCGACATTTATGTCACATCGCGTTGCGCCTAGTCAAAGTGGCTAGCAAATGATATATTCATAAAAGTGTTGCACAGATTTGGCAGTTTTGTACTTTATTAGTCCCCTTCGCAGTTCCCTGCGCCATCTTGAAAGATAACCGTGCATGTGCATCGAAGCGACAACGGCGGTTATCTTGATGAAAGAGACATGTGAATAGTTATACAAGGTGTTAAAAAGGTCTCTATCGATATCATTGAAATCTCTTCGATGCACGGTTACCTTATTTCAAAATGTCGTAGGTAACAGTGTGAAGGGGATTATTGAGAACACCATCATTCACTCATTCACGTTGCCGCTACATTGATATAATGAACCGTTGTTGTCTGCATATGCTTATTTAGAAGTACAGAAATATCTAATATCTTGACGTTTTCTCTTTGCTTTATTTTGTATTGACCATTAAACAGGAATATTCAGTTAGAGCAGTCTCAAATAAGAGTTAATCTTGCTCTGTCACTTGCCTTGGCTCAAATCTTCTTTTTGTCAGGAATCACCTCCACAGAAAACCAGGTATTTTTTTATATTTATAAAGAAAAATGCTATCAACGTATAATAAAATATTCTCATAAAACTACTGCTTAAGCGCGCGCGGGTACAACATTTTATTTGCTAATTTATTGAGGACTTTTGTTCCATAATGAAATTAAAATGTCTCTTTTCTTTCCACTTTCCTGTTGGAAAAGGGGTTTGACAATCAGCTTTACACTTAACATGACGCGCAGGATCGCAGCAGATTTTAGGCGCCAATCAAAGTGTTTCCATAACATTATCGAAAAGCATGAAGTTCTTCTTCTGAATTTACGCGCCTAGTATGCTATGGATACGTCCTGAAAGTTGACATCCATAAAAATCAACTCCGTAGCGACGGAAAATTGTGCAATCGTGGCAGCCGCGCACGCCCATGTACTTGTTGTAATGACTTTATATTTTGTTCTCATTTTGGTAGAATGTTTGTACGTTTGTGGCTGTTATGATCCATTATTTCTACCTGGTAGCGTTTGGCTGGATGATGTTTGAAGGAGTCTATCTTTATCTTATGGTTGTCAAAGTTTTCAATACTGTGGTTAGGATGAAGTTTTATTACGCTTTCTCATGGGGTAAGGTTTTCTATCACTTCAATGATATCTCGTCTTTCTTATAGGTCACTTACCTTGCACTTAACCTCTAAAAAATATAGACTTTAAAAGAGATTACGAGTCAATATAGTGATAAAGGCAACGTTAGCACAATTTTCACTCAGCTACAAAAATCCAAATCTTCTTCATCAGTACACAAGAGGACAATGGCATAGAGATTCTTTCTTTTATCTTTTTTCTTTACTTCTTTCTTTTCTATACTTTTTTTCTTTTTAACTATAAAATCTAGTTTCATGATATTCCTGTACGACAGCACTGATGGCCATAATGAAACTCCTTAAAAACATAACGTTTACAAAAAATGTTTCATTTGTTCGTTGGTACTTGTTTCCTTTTTTGTTTGTTTGATACACATACAGTAAATGTCATTAACGTTGTCCACCGAAAAAAGACATTTACACATTTAGACATTTAGACTAAAAGAAATATCACGTGTTTAATTATGCATTCTTTGCCCTGTGTGCGTCAACCTGAACTTTAAATGTAAAATTCAACTCGTGAATCGAAAATCCAGAATGCCCCGACCATTTAGTGAGGATTTAAGATGGAGAATGGTATTTCAGCGTTTGTTTTATGCCAGAACCTTCGAGGAAACACGTGATATTTCTTTTAGTCTAAATGTGTTAATGTGTAAATATATATTTTTATTTATTTACTTATTTATTTATTTAAATATTTAGTCTCTGGGTTCTCTCCAAGAGCTAGGCTCATCTAGGTAAATGTCTTTTTTCAGTGGACAATGACATTGACTGTATATATTTTTAATAGGTTTTCCATTGGCTGTTGTCCTAACATCTCTTGGCATCGCTACTTCTTTTGTAAATGGACTTCACAGTTACACACAACGAAATTTGTAAGTTTTTTTCAAAAGAAATTAATTAATCACATACTTGCATCGTCAGCACTTATTCAGAATAGCCTGTGTTATGTACTGTTTAAAAAACTCATTAATAATTCATGAAGGAAACACAATAGAAATCATGACCATGACGGAGGTTTTATATCTGATATAGATTCGTCTTCATTTGCATAAACTTTAACTTGGATTTTCTCTATCAAACTTGGTTCATTTCGTAAAGAATTCGGTACAGTATGAGAACATACATCAGGAGTTTTTTAAGCCGTTTAATAAACTCGCAGATCGTGTTTTATCGGGTCTAAAACCACTCGGCTACGCCTCGTGTTTTATACCCGATAAAACACTCCTGCTCGTTTATTAAACAGTACATATGTACAGCCAATTGAAGTTGTTATTTAATTGTCTTTTGTTTGATCTATTGATATTTTTTCCTCAGTTGCTGGGTTTCTTTTTCTAATGGACTAGTTTGGACGTTCGTAGCTCCAGTTCTCATCATTTCATTGGTATGTAGCATGTAAGAAATGTTCCATGTTAACCTTGGCTCAGTCATATAAACTGTTTATTTGGCATCCGCACTTTTAGAATATTGATAATAACGATAAAAACGATAATCAAGATGATGATGATATTACAATTATGATGATAAAGATAAAAATGATGATGATGATGATTGTAATGGTCATGATGATGATGGTTGTGGGGGTGTTGGTTATTATGAAGGTGATGTTGATAATGATAACGATTATGATGATGATAATGGTGGTGATGATGGTGATGATGTTGGTTCTTATGAAGATGATGTGATGACGATGACGATGAGGACTATGATGATGGTGATGGTGGTAGTGATGGTGATAGTGGTTGTTATAAAGAAGATGATGGTAATAATGATGTCGACGATGATGATGGTTAATGCCCTTGGTTTCTAATGTATTTTAGATGAATGTGGTTATCCTTGGCCGGGTCGTACGCGAATTGGCAACGTTAAACAAGACGAATTCACAGAACGCAAGCTCTTACATGTGAGTATGGATAGTTTAGTGTGTTACTACATTTACATCTTTCGTGTAAGTCTTCTTATTTAAATTACGGTTATAAAGAAGATAGAACGAAATAACGATTGATGTGGTGACTTAGCCTTGCTGGACCCACGTACGACCAATGAGACACTTATCCTTTAACTCAACCATATTAATTGCACCTTATTCTCTTTCCTGGCCAAAAAGTCAAGACAAAATTTAGTACATTATTTATGGTGGGAAGACCAGGAAAAATAGTCCTATCCACAGCCCATGGCGTATTATATTTGTACCATAACCATCCACATCACTCTTACTATCATATCGTATCGCTCCGGTAGCGAGCCTGAATCTTATTAATATATTACATTATATTTAATATATTACTAATTGATCCTGTTTTATTTCAAAAGGCAAAGTATAAAGGCAAGTGTGGTATTGTTCCCCTTGCTTGGATTGACATGGGTGTTTGGCATCCTCATGTTTACAGACGCGGCTCTTATCTTCCAGTACATCTTTACAATACTTAACTCTTTCCAGGTCAGTGCAAATTTTCTGTAACATTACCGGCGTTTGCATTGCTACGCGGCCACCACAGACAAATCGCGACGTGCACTTTGCAATAGACTGCCGTCAATCAAACACGTTGACGCCATTTACACGCGTGTGTGATTCAAAAGGCGCCAAAACTTGTCGCGATTGTTTACAAGTATTATGAGCCACACTCCCGGGCCTATCCGGGCCGATCCAAACGCGTGTGTTGATTGACGGCAGTCTATTGCAAAGTGCACGTCGCGATTTTTGTCTGGGGTGGCCGCGTAGCAATGCAAACGCCGGTAATATCTCCCTTCTTCCATTCGTCATAACTTGCAATTTTTGATGCCAGCCACCCATCCACACAATCACACACCTCATCACCACTGCTAACCACACAGGCCATCTTAAAAGACGTCCCTTTGTTCTTCTCATCCCTGATTATATCCACTTATATCCACACACATCTCATCACCACTGCTAACCATCCAGACCATTTTAAAAGACGTCCCTTTGTTCTTCTCATCCCTGATTATATCCACTTAACCAATATATTGAAATTCAATGGTAGCTCCAGGAGGGGGGATTAGGTGGGTACCTATCTATAGCTACAGTTACAGTTTTGCAAATAAGAACAAAAAGTAACTCTATAAACAGATGATTAAAAAATATATGTACTGCCTTTGTAGATAACTGCCACCACCTTTGAAATTCTCCATCCTGATCTGTCTTTGCGTAAATCCCATTCTTAAAGGTTTTACTTGACTAAGAAATTTCATCCTCAATTTTTTCTTAATCTTTTCCCAATTTAAACCACTTGACAAACTGCCTTTGAGAATTTTTTTTTTGTTATGCACCCTTGCCAGCTCGATAATACATAAGTAGGCATTACAAATTAACTTGGGACAAAGCAAGCCGAAAAAATTTGAAACGGGTTCCATCTCCCACTTTGGATCTGACAACCTTTTTTAAAATAATGTACATGGCCCTGACTTTTACGATTTTAATTTCTCTATATTTTAGGGTTTTCTCATTTTTGTGTTCCACGTCTTAAGAAGCAGAGACGTACGCGCAGCCTTTAAGAGGAAATTTGAGCGTTGGCAATTGACAAGAAGAGTAAACTTCGGTTGTTCGAAGTTCAAGACGGATATTTCAGCTAAGTACAGTAACAAGCATCAAATGAAAGAGTTCAAGAGTACAGAAAGTCTGCAGGAAGGCCTTAGAAGAAACAACAGAATTTTACCGTCACCCTTGAACGAGGAATTTGACACCAAATCAGCAACATCTTGTGTCACGCCTGTTGAAGACAATAGAGACATTAACACCATGCATGCTAGGGACAACAAACCTTAAACTGCAGTTGGATGTCAGGTGTTTTCCGTCGAACTTGATTTCCCCTCTCCCTCCCAACTTCCCCTTCCTGTGCGTGAGCACGAAGCGGCGGCTTGGTAAAAGAGCAGGCACTCTTTGAAGGAAATAATATGGACACAAATAGGTGAGAGAGATAGCTTCTTTAGAGAGAATCAACCGTGCTCAAAAAAAAGGAAACTTCACCAAGAATGAAAATTTCTCACCCCACAGCACACAAAATATTGTCTCACACGTAAGTTTCCCAACGATTCTCGGCGAATAAATCACACTTACAAAAATTAACGCACGAGAATCAAAATGGCCGAAACATCATTGCCTTAAGGTGACTGCCTACTTTTGGAAATTGATTTAAGCTTTTTTTAAAACTTCGATTTTCCGAATTGAAATTTAATGCTGATTCCAAATCTGGAAAGAAAAATAGGGTGTCCCGAGCTCGTTTTCGAGATAATCAGCATTTAATGGAAGCCTACGCACGAGCTTTTGGAGTAAAAATTGCGCCACCGGAAGTGATTAGAAAAAATTAAGATTCATAAGATAATAGTTATTTGCAGACTATATGATTGCATAAATGAAGGCTAGTCAATCATTCTACAATAATACATGGATATTTTCGACAAAAAGACAGAGAGATACATTGATTTGTCATATTTTGTAGTTTCGGTGCTCTTAAAAAATCTCATAAAGTCGAACAAAAATCCCTACAAAAATCTATTTTTTCACGTGTTCCTGATTTAAACTTTTCCTAAAATGTTGATATAACCTAGATTTTTAGGAGTTTCTTCGAATGAGCTATCAAAAAATATAGAGTCCCGTGCAAAATTTGAGGGTTTTGCCGTGTTGAAGCTCAAAACGCGTATGGTTCTTCAATAAAATCTTGTAGATTTTTCAGCGGTTTTTGAGCGCGCGCTCATCGTGGGCTCAATTCGAACGTTCAAAAGTAGGCAGCCACCTTAAGAGCGATATAGTATTGTTGATATTTAAATTGTAGCTACTGAGAAAAGTCGGTCCATTTCTGGACTAATTACTAGTAACGTGCATACGTAAATAGAGTCCCACACTTTTCTTGATCATAGTAGTAACGTGATGACTGTCTTCTCGCATGGGTCACCAGTCATGCTCTTTAGCCTCAAATGCAACGATATGCCTGATGATATGATTTCAGTGAGGAATATGAAACGCGCGAGCGTGTCTCTGTCCTCTGATATAAACACGGTAGCCAGCCAATCATTGCGTGCGTTATATTTCAAATAGTTTATAATTAACAAATAAAACAGCTTTTTCTGTTTTCCGTTCAATAACAAAGCACGCAGGAAGTGTTGTAAGCACGAAAGATGTGTAAGGAGAAGCACGAGCCTTAAGCGAGTGTTTCTCACACTTCTTGAGTGTTTACGGCGCTTCCTAAGTGCCTTATTTTTGAACGGAGCAAGGAAAAAGCTGTTTTAATGGTTTTATTATATAGTTACTAATTTTATTTCGGTATTGGATTTATTTACGCAAAATTAAAAGAAAAAGGGTCGCAGGATCTAACAGCACTTCGCGCATGCAGATGGAGTCAGCACTGTACTCCGTTCACTAATAAAGCACAGTTTACGAGCAATCAGCGCGTGCCTACTATCCCAACTATATAATATTGAACTGAGTAAAGTGCAATTTGGTCTGAAATCAAACAAGTAATTGTAACATGGCAAGACCACGTAGCGCGAGAGTGCAGTTTGTTAATCACAAGTTTGATTTCAGACCAAAATTTCACAACATTTCAAAATGGATATAATTAATCGCACTCCTTTGAACCAATCAAAGGTACTTATCACCCAAAACGGAGAGGAGTCAGAGGATTATTTAATTTAGGGAGGATTACATAATCTTTAAGCAACTGGAACTCAAGGGGTATACACATTGACAGTGGCGGATCTAGGGGTGGGTTTTGGGAGTTACAACACCCCCCACCCCCCCCCCCCCCCCTATGAGAGCCATCGTGATTTTTTTTTCTCATGACAACACCAACAGCATCGCGAGTTTTATTGAAACAGGGGTACCGAACACATTTCGCTCGCTTTTTTCTATACGCCGAGTGTGGGTCCTGAAACAACCATGCTTACCTGCAGCAAATAATCATTATCATAAGACTACTTCCGTTTGGGAACCCTGTGCTACTTTCCCGCCAAACAAGTACCTCAATCAATGCTACAACCCCCCTTTGAAAAAATCCTGGATCCACCCCTGATTGACATGCAGCAAGAGAGAGGGGAACCCTGCAAAAATGAGAAAGCAGAAACCAATAGTAAGGGAATATCATCAAAAATATTTCATCTTTGGGGGAAGGGGGTCAGTTAATCCTTATGACTTAATAGTGTCAACAAAAGTCCTCCGAGCCCCCAGGCTATAAAGTGCTATAAATCATAACCGGTCCCTAAATACCCCGTACATGTATTAAATGGACAAACACTGTGTTTTGGCCACCTGTTGACAGTATTAGAAATGCTTGATCATAAATGGTTGTCTATGGTGACTCTATTCATATAGAATACGTTGTTTTACATACCACAAACAAAAAAGAAAAGCAAGAATTTATTTTTAGTTTACTTTTGAAAAGGTTTGCAGTAAAAAAAAATAAAGTTCCAGAGTATCCCCACCGACTACTTCTTGCTCAATTGTCTCTAACAGTGTTAAAACCAAATCAACCAATGGTTTTTGTATAAAAGAATTAATTTTCTAATTAATAAGTCAGGGGCATAACCAGGGACCTTGCAGGGGAGGTACATAGGCAATGATTTGCAGAAACCCACCCCCCCCCCCAAAAAAAAAGGTAACAAAAACAAAACAGAACCAAAAAAGAATAATGGGAAGGGTGAGTGATTCTTAAAATTGCTACAATATGCAGATGGAAAGTGGTCTTCATTTAATTTAATCAAAAAACATTTACATGCAATTTTAAAGCAAAAGGAGATAGATGAGCGGACCTTAAGCTTTTTTGTGCTCCCCCCTAGTTACGGCCCTGTTGTTCCTCTGATTACATTTACGAGTCCAACCGGAAGTAAAATTGAAACATATTTTTAGGGTGGAGTTCCTGTGGATCCTTTTTAATACCCGTGAGGTTCTGCGAGCAGCAAAATTCTTTGAAAAGTTTGAATGCAGCAAGTGTATGATCAAAATGAATGACCTCTTTCTCTTAAAATGGACTTAAAGCTTCTAGGAAGCTTACATTGGACTTCTAACTGCCTACGCTTATTCTTAGAGTAGTATTAAGTGTCAAGGTTATATGCAATGGCTCCCAATGTTGAACCATGCTTGCAAGAATTCTCAAATTGTTTCTCAGAAAGTGCAGCTACAAAGGCAAATGATACGATAAAAAGAAGTCTTAGTAGTGACGAAAGACCGCAGGATTCTATTGAGACCCAAGGTTCTATTGACACCCAAGAAATTTTGTTTGAAAATTTAAAAAAATTCCACGAGTCTGGATACATAGACATTTCTGATGGAGAAACAAAGTTATTGGAAATGTTGGCTGAGGGAGTCTTGGCTGATGAGAAAACTGGAAAAAAGGAACAAGTGGTGAATTTAATTCAAAGTTATAAATCTCAGTTTCCAATCCAGGAAAAAATTTTTGGAAGAGAAAAAGATATGAAGAAAATTCTAAATTTTTTGTCTAATCCTCGCGTTCCTGGACTAAACTTGTTTGGAGAATCAGGAGTTGGAAAGACAACCTTAGCCAAAGAGGTTTCTAAAAATATGAAAGAGTTTGTAACTTTATCTATTGATCTGAGAGGCACACAAGATATAAATAATGTTTACTTTAAGGTACTAGAATCATTTAATTTGGCCAAATCTGATTATAATAAAGAAAGAATCTACACACATCTTCAAAATTTAACCAACAGAACACTTCTCCTTCTTGATAATGTTGAACAGTTTATGTCCAAGGAAAAGGAGGCTGACCAAGAAGCAAGAAGCAAATTCCTAGAATTCCTTAAAGCCATCACAGTGTCTAATGCCTGCAAAAATGGACACTTAAAGGTTTTACTCACTTCTAGAATCCAAATAGATGAACAAGAATTAAAGCATGCCCTTTTTGTTGAATATAAACTCGAACCATTCAGCAAGAAAGAGTCGACAGAGTATATTAGTAGAAGAGTAAAAGATGCAGATTCAGATCAAAGGCAGGAGATAGCTGCAGTGAAAATTTCAGATCATTGCAAGGATATAATCTATTTACTGCGTGCAGCTGAACAATTAAAGAGAGAGCAGTATTCTACTTCTCTTCAAGTATTGGAAAAAATAGCTGCACAGATTGAAAAAGGGGTACCAGAACAATTTGCCTGCATCAGTGCATTGTTTGAATCTCTACCAAATGATCACCTGAAACAGATTGCTGTAAAAATTTCTTTACTTCAGCGTCCTTTCTCTGTTTACACTGCAATGAAAGTTATTGAGATGTCTTCAGAATATGACGCAAAATGGGATCTGGAGTTGTTAGTGACACAAAAAATAATCACTGCCGAAGATGTGAATGGAGAAAGGAAATATGATGTTCATGATCGTTTCAGAGAGTTTGTTGCTTTGTATTTGTGTAAAGAAGATCCTGTCTCCCAAGAACACCTCAGCAAAGGAAAAGAAAAGTTTGCTGAGAATTTTTCTGATGAGTTGGTAAAACTCTCAGAAAAATTAGAAAGTGACTTTGTTGTAATGTTCAAGATGCTGGAAGACAACAGGCCAAACTTTGAAAAAACGATTGATATCATAATTGAAGAGGAATCATTTGATTTACTTTTTTATTCTGATGATCTGAAAAAAGCTGGTCTTCTCTCATTGCTCTTCAAGTATGTAGTAAATAATCAAAAACGAAGGGAACTGTTCAAAAGCTGGTCAGAAAATTCAGAGAAAAAAGGTAATTTAGTAGAAATATATGAAGTGTCTGATGTATTATACATCTGCGCCCGGTTGTACGAAGGGTGGATAGCGCTATCCAACGGATATAGCTGTAAATCTTATCCAGCGGATAAATTTATTGGATAACAGCATTGATTTATCCACTGGATAAGGATTTATCCGGCAGATAGCACTATCCAGCCTTCGTACAACCAGGCCCAGACATTAAATGATCTGATTCTAAATCATGTGTAATAGGCCATTTAGCACCAAATGGCCAAAATATGAACCCTACCACCTCTCAACTTTGACAAGCAAAATGAACATTTCCATCTTAGAGTTCAAACCATATATCCATAAAATAGTATCCATAAAATACTAACTTATTTAAATGCTGAACAATTTTGGGACGCAAATAAATCTCTTTTCCATTTTACTAATATTTGTTATCTAAGGGGAGTAATGATAAAAGGGTAAATTTTACATCAAGAAAAGATGAAAAACTTACTGACGTTTTGGACACTACATGTAGTCCTTCGCTAGTCCTTCATCAGAAAAATTCCCAGCCAACTCTCTTACTCTGACGAAGGACTAGCGTTCAAAACATCAGTAAGTTTTTTCATCTTTTCGTGGTGTAAAATTTAACCTTTTATCGTTACTGTTTCATTAGAAACACCAATGCAGCTCACATTAGTTTTTAGCTAGTTACAGTATCTCTTCTAGGGAGGGAGGGTGGGCGAGAGCAAGATCTAACCTCTGAGCTGATCAAAACCAGGGTAAGCTACATTTTAAATCATGGATCAATTTACAATTTAGTACAAAGGGTTTTGAATTTACTAGATGAAAAATGGAGAAACAGGTGAGGAACCCACTACTGTAATTGAGAGACCCAACTACCAAGTTCAGGAGTCAAACCAGAGACAAGTGCACTTAATTATCCTACACCACCCTGGGTTTTTGTGATTATTTATGATTACAAGACTTACTAATAATTGTTATATACCAACTATCAAAGTCCATTTTTCTCATACTAATTGATTGGGCAAGAAGATATCCCGTAAACGTGAACAAGTTTGCATATATATCAGTCCTGTTTGAGCTTATGCTTCAAAATATAGTTTGTCCAGTCTGTGGGTTTGCATTTGCAATTTAACATTTTTCATCAAGTTCTTACTTTTTTTCATAGGGAATTTGTTGATAAGTGCATACATAAAATGCTGGGAGGCCCTTCTTTCAGCAGAAATGGAGGGAATTTCACGTGGTTTTATAACACTAAATCAAGCAAAAAGGTTTCTGGATCAGGTTCATAAGAAGACATCAAATCAAGGACTCTTTGATATGACACGAGGAATGTATCTATTCTCTAAAGGACATCTAAAATACCAAGAGGCTGGAAACCTCACTGACCAGTCATCTTCAGAAACAAAAAAGATGACCAAAAGGATTCTTAAAGAGGCACTCAGTGACCTAGAAGAGTCACTAGTGATTCATCAGAAAGTCTATGGTGACCATAGCCTTACAGCAAGGTCCTTAGATCTAATGGGTAATTGTTACATGCAGCAGTTTGAACCAGAGAAAGCAGAATTATTCTACCAAGAGGGTATGTGCATGAAGTTGAAGCTCATTGGTAGTGAGAAACATGACGATATAGTCCATTACTATAACCAGCTTTCTCAAGTACACCAAATGATGGGAGACAAGATAATGAAAGGACCATTTGATCTGAAAAAGGTGATGGGGCCACTACTTCCTTACCAAAGGAGAGCAAAAAAAGAATATGAGATTGCAGCTAACTTACTGAAATTAGCATTAGATCTTCAAGAAAATCTGGGCGTTTGTGATACAGAAGATACAGCAACATTTCAAAGAAACCTTGCAAATCTTAACATTGCTCTCAAAAATTATGACAAAGCACTTGAATATGCCGAGAAGTCTTATAAAACAAGATATTGTTTGCTTAAAGAACACCCAGAGACTGTGAGAATTCTGTACCTGATTGGGATCATTCATGAATGGAGAAAGGACCACAAAGCAGCTCTAGCAAGTTACGAAGAAGCTTTTGTAATGGAGGAGTCTTTACCTGAAGACAACCACAGCGTTGTGAGAAAACTACTTTGTGACAGACTTGAAGCAATGTGTAAGAAACTGAACAAGAAAAACAAACTGAAAGAGTATGGACCAAGAATCAAAGCAATGAAGCAGGTATTTTTTTTCAAAAGAAAAAAATAAGTAAAAAGAAAGAAATTTTTTTCTTCTACACCTAAAACCATATCTGCATGCAGCTTTTGAAACCTAAATAGCTGGCCTTCAGCAAGATGTCACTTCCCACCTCCTTTCCCCTCCCCTCCCATTTCATTTGCAGACTCAAGATCTGTTCATTACCACTTCCATTTTTAAATCCATTGTATATTTTTTTTCCATCAGGATCATATTTACTGATGTTTTTATACTCTTAAATGTTATCTTACAGATTAAAAGCTCTCAGCCACACCCTGAAGGTACCTTTTTGTCATCTTCAACATTTATAACACTTTTTTTACTGTAACTTACATTATTTTTATTTCAAGTATCTAAATAATAATATTTAAAAAAATGCAAATTGTCACACCACTTTCGGTTCCCGAATTAAGGTCCAACGTTTTGAAACCACTTTTCAGTGTAGAATTTTTAAAAAAATTGAAGAAAAATAAATTGCTCAAGGTCGTAATCTTTGCAACAGCGGAGTTCGATATCGAGTGATCATAATTGGTTAGTAGAAAAATAAAAATTGTTTTCATGGAAACGAATGAAAGGCAAAAAAACGGTGACGACACTTACAGTAGCTTATTTGCGCAAGCTTGAAGCACAAAAATAAGCGTTTTTGAGTTTATGTGCAGATATCTTTTTCGAATTCATTTTTTTTATTATTATTATTATTTTTTTTATTATTTTTAAATTGTTTAGGCTAAGCTTTGTGTTTTGTTTTTTTTTTGTTTTTTTTTTTTTGGGAGAAGGGATGGGAGTATTGAATGGCACTGAATATCTTCTACAATTATCCATCCTAGAACCTGCAGCACAAGTTTCTCCAACGACAAGAGGACGTGATGAACAACACCTCGAGACTGCTGAAGAGCCAACGGAAGAGGAAGTCTCTGATTATCTTATCCAGGGTGATATAACAGAGGAAACTCCTCTTATCTATACTGAACCAGGAGTAGCTGACGCTGAACATCCTGTCCAGGAAGACCTACCAGGTCTTCCATTACCACCAGACGTTACTGCTGTCACCCCTACTGAACCAGGAATAGCTGACGCTGAACATCCTGTCCAGGAAGACCTAACTGGCCTTCCAATACCACCAGACGTTACTGCTGTCACCCCTACTGAACCAGGAATAGCTGACACTGAACATCCTGTCCAGGAAGACCTACCTGATGTTCCATTACCAACAGACGATACTCCTGTCACCCCTACTGAACCAGGAATAGCTGACACTGAACATCCTGTCCAGGAAGACTTGCCTGGTGTTCCATTACAACCAGACGATACTCCTGTCACCTCTACTGAACCAGGAATAGCTTACACTGAACATCCTGTCCAGGAAGACCTTGATATTTCGGTTGTAACTGGAATAACTGATGAAATTCCACCACAATGCATTACGATGTAAGTATAAAATAGTCATTGCTATTGTTTCTGCTACTGCTCCGTTTGATTTCAGTATTCATTCTTTCATTAGTTTTTTAAATTTTAATTCAACTTTGTATTGAACAGAAATCCAGAAGGCGGAATTCTTGACATCCCCATGATTGGAATTCGCCTCGATATCCCACCAAACACAGTCACGCAAGCTACCACTCTAATATGTAAGAAATACACTGCAGAATCCTTACTCGTGACATTCCCTGCTGGGAAAGACGAAACTGTCGTAAGTTACATCGTGGGACTGGAACCCAGTACTATTCGACTAAACAAGCCGATCAGCGTTAGTCTGATGCATTCTGGGCCAGGAAAGGAATATGGCTACGAAACTATTGTGAAGGCACTCAGTCAGGACAATGAAACTTGGCAAGAGCCAAAAGGTACGAATTTACTGAAATTACAAACTCAAGTTACAAATTGTTACCACTAACTTTGACTAGAGGTTGCTTTAGGATTTAATTTGCGAGTAAGTCGTGCCCTGACTTAGATCAACGTAGAGGTTATTTCAGGGTACCCGAATAAATTCAAAGTCTTTTTTATCGAATAAAGTTTTAGATCGCAGACAAGTGAAGGAATCAGCAGATTGCAGAAAAGATTACGTTGAAGTACAGATCGGTGAACTGACCATCTTAGCAGTTGTAACCAGACTCATCACAGATCGATTCCAAGTCACACCCAAAGGATGTGTTGTCAGGTCTTCTGTGTGCGATGATGTCACGATTGAGTTCCCTCAAGGAGCTGTTAACAAGACCGTGGAAGGGACCATGAAGGTTTGTGGCATATTTAATGGTATTTTACTTATTTCGCTTTATATACGGTAATCAGCGTAATTAGTAGTGAATCATGAATGCCAGTATCATTTATGTTGTTACCATCTTATTCTCTGCAGCTGATACTCGTAGATTATTGGAAGAAAGAAAATGGGTATCCTCTCCCAATACTGTGCGTAGATGGCTTTGATGACGTTCACTTTAAGAAACTGCCAACAATAAAACTGCCTCAACCTTGTCCTGAAAAATATTCTGAAAGTAAGATCTGCGTGCTCTGTCTGGAGGATAGCAAAACTCTAAGTAAAAATGAAAGCCAATGGAAGGACATCACAGAGAAAATACACATCGAAGAGAATGAATATTCTATACAACTACATGTGACACATTTTTCCTGGTAAATATAGATTAGAGAATGTATTCAAAAGTTTTGTTTTTTCTTTGTATATTTTCACATTTTTAAATTTTAGTCTGTAGTTTTGAATATCTGTTTGCGTTATAGTCAGTGATATTTTTTCTTCTTCCTTTGCTCAAAGGTTTTCTGGTTGGAAATGGAAAGACATCCCACCCATAACATACATATCTTCAGCCTACGAATATCTCTATTCACCTCCAACAACTGTTTGTTTCGCAGCCTTTAAAATTACCGGAGACTCATTCAACAGCTTTCAATTAGGGCTATTGTGTGTTGATAACACACGCCTTGAAGAGTTGCAAGGTATAGTATGTTTAGAAGGCTTTTCCTCATAAGAAGAAAGTTTCTCTCTTTTTCATGAAAGGAACCAAGAACATCAATTCGTTTTTTGAGCAGAGAAATTTCAGTTAAACGCCCTTCTGTTTTCTAAGGATACTATGGAAACCCCTTGTGATTGACGTCCACCAAAGCCTGCTTTGTCGTAACAGGAGCTATGACTAAAGCGTTCACCTCTCTTCTTAATTTATCGAACTCACTCACGTCAAGTTATTTTTTTCAAAAAAAATTAAAGTTCAGTTTCAAGAAAGCAAAAAAATGCAACATTTTTGTCGCAATTCTGTAATTCGTTTAAAGCTTACACGAACGTTTTTTACTGTTATTTAGTTAACTCACAACTAAGTCTCAAAACGGGAGAAGCAATGCGAAAAAACGAAAAGGCTTATGTTCAAATAAAGGGAGACTTCAAACAGGATGAATCAGACGCGGAACCCGTCTTTCTTTGGTAAGTCAGAACCTATCGATTATGTCACATGATGCTAAGCCTCACAACAACCAGTCAGAGCCTACAAAATCTAACATCAGCACTGTTATTCTGATATATATTCTGGAATATATATTTTTTTTCTTGGATTGAGTCGCAAATGATTTCTCAATCTCCCGAGTCCGACAGCGGTCATGGATGGCTAAAGCGTTGGCCCCCAGCTCGATATCTAGGGCCCCGTCCACACTAGAATGGCGGATAAATTTGAATCCGCAACTTTCACACCGAAACCGAAAAAAAGTATTCCGTCCACTCATGAAAAAACAGATGAAATGTTTCGCATCCATACTAGTCCGATCAGAGGCGGCAAAAATGCTTCATTGCACATCTGAGCATTTGCATCGAAGCTGAAATTGAGCCTGCGGTGAATTTTTAGCCTTCCCGCCATGTTCCCATTACAATCATGACGTCATCGTATTCGAAAAGTTCCGAATACGAAATGTTCTCCGTTCACACTAATACGACTAGCCGATGCTTTCAAATTGTTCCACTCTGGAGACCGTATTCGAAAAGTTCCGTTTTAGGTGAAGAGTTGTTCCGGATTCACCCTTACTAGTGTGGACGTTAGGCCTAACCGAATAAATAAAAATTCGGATTCAAATTCATCCGGCATAATGTGGACGGGGCCTAGAACTTTTTTTCGAAATTTTTTTTGCCGTATTGATAGGCTGCGCATCAAACATGGTGCGCGACGACAAAAATGGCAACTATGTTGTTAGTTTTGATGTATGAAGGTCGTTTAAAAACCTGCAACATGTTGTTGCAATAAAATATCGTTAAAAATTATAAATTCGTATGTCATGTTACACGGGAACAATTTTTCGAGCAACACTTTCGCGAATTTGAACAGTCTTTGAGAAGCGTCTAGTGTAACACTAGCTTTACAAGAGGCAAACGTTTGGTGCAACAGTGTTGCCACTAAAAATCGGCTAGCGTAACATCACCTTTAGCATCACCGCCTGCGCCTCCCGTATTGGTTCATCCTAGATTTAATAATCGTGTGATTTAATTTGGTTTAATGTGTTTTAGTTTTTTAGGAAAGAAGGTGTATAAAAATGACGTTTATATTTGCAAAAGGGGTGGAATCTATAAAGACGGCGAAGAAATGCTTAAAGTTTTTTTTCACGCCGAAAATGATGAAAAGCGTCATTTATGCAAACTGTCTCACAAGGTGAGAATAAAGGTGTTATTATACGAGACGATTTTTTGCGCAACATTGTTATGTCAAAAGTTGGCTAAGTGTAGCATAACGCGCGCGGCAACACAAACTGATGGCAACGATGGTGAAGTTCTTTAAAGCTCGTTGAAAAACCTCCAACATGTTGCCGCAACAAATATCGTTAAAAATTGTAACGGCGCGCCATCTTACACAAGGCCAACTTTTAACAAAACAATGTTGTACGAAAAATTGCAAATCGTCTCGTGTATATTTTTATCTGGTTTGGTTCACATTTGCTCAAGAAGCATCAGTATACAAGTCTTCAGGTTGACATTAGTAAATATAAACATTATGGTGATGGTAATTGTTTTTCCTGTTTGCCATTGTTTGTTTAGGCTAAAGATATTCCATCGCCTCCGATATGGTCAACCAAAGGTACGAAAGGCTGTTTTTTAACAATTATTCGCCGAAGGCAAAGTGAATATCGGGGAACATTTACTAAGCCGCCAGTCTTCTTCTTAAATTTTAGACTTGAATATCAGAAAAAAAGACGTAATTGAGGGTAAAAAAAACGTTTTAGTATTACTTCCACTCTGGCATACTTTGGGAAACCTCATAATCACCGCTCGAGCAGTGATTATCGTCTCAGAATCACTTCTCGCTCGACCAATCACAGCGCGCGAAATTCTATAATTAAGTCAAAAGTTATACTCAAGTCGCATATTTCATATAATCCCGGGTTGATTACACCTAACTGATACGGTTCGACATGTCGTGCCATTGCATTAGAGAGAATATATTTGAATTTTTTTAGAAAGAATCGAGAGCTAAGATGTGATAGCTTAGAGAATTTTATTGATCCCTTGAGTTCCTGTTACACTGTGCAAACTTCTCAGCAACGTGTATCGCAATGCTTGAAAAGATGTAGCGTTGCAATTTGCCGAGTTGAATTGTTGCACTGCGACGCGATCTTGGCAACTAGTAAATTTTTTGACTCCGCGGAAAGAAAAAAGAAATTTGGACATACGCTCTTTAAAAAAATTGCCTTAAAATTGTGAGAAAAAAGTGTTGGAGAGATCATACACTTTGCAGTGGCGTTGCCAGTTACTGCAATCCGTTGCGAAAAGTAAAACTGAGTTCTTCTTCGTGCAACGGTACGCGCAACAACAAAATAATTACGAGTTAACCCGTGTTCCACTGTGCAGTTCTCCAGCAACTTGTCACGCAACCGCGTTATTGATGAAAAATTGCAGTACAACAGGGCCTTTACTAGATTGAATCTTTGTGTTTTTTTAACTCCATTAAACATTTTCTTTCTAAGCTTTGAGTTGAACGTCTGATGAAAGTGGAAGTGGGTTGTTGCTCGCTCAAAAGCTGACAAAGTTATTCGAGTTTGAGAGTAAAACTATCGGTTTAACGAATGATAAAGAAAGAAAAATATATTTGGATTTTCTTTTTGATTTGCAGTGGCGTCGAATCTTAATCTCGAGCTCAGTAATGAGCAAAAGAGGTGGATCGTTGTGGGAATTGGCCTAAATAAAACCCTTTTGCCACCTTTACGAGATTTCCTCAAGAAAGAAATGTACAAACATTACGATGATCTGAAAACCAAACACAGCATCGACAATCAAAGTCATAGGAAGCACTTAAATGATGATCATGGAAAACAATTTCATTATAAGAGCATAAATAACAACAAAACACGTCCCTACGACTACAATGTGAAATCTGCAGAAGACTTGGGCAAATTGTATTTGAAGCCATACATGGCGAAATTCACAGGTGAGACAACTTCAGTCCCTAATATTATAAATTTTTAAATAGACACTATAGTTTTGTTGGGAAATACGCCATTCTTATTTTTCATTTGATTTCAGTGATGTATTTTCCATATCAATTGCTTATTATCAATCACGTGACTTTTTAGAGTTGACTGGGGGGCAAACAAGCGGTTGACTGGGGGGCAACTAGCGGATGCTAAGTCAAAACATCAAAATAAGTCCTCAAACTATTGTATTTGACTATTTTCACGACATCAAACCAGAAAACAAGAGATCAAAATAACCTCCAGGATTCTACAAGCCATCAAAAAAGATCTATTACCGGAAGTGACGTCTATTGATAGCAACCGATAGTTAAGATATCGACGACGTCACTTCCGATGTTTTCCATTACAGTACATGCTGCATGCATGCTACATGCTACAAGTTTTTGTTTGTGGATGTGTCTATATAATGATAATAAAATTACAAGGCATTAAGTTCATCTTTTGTTGAAAAATATTTCACCACTCGAACACAAACTTCATATCTTAGCACCACCGCTTAAAAGCCCCTATTTTTTTCTGACCGATCATTCGTAAAGATTTGAATTAAATAAGCTTTTGCCTTGTCTTCACGTCGATCAATCCAGTTGTTGCTGCAGCTTTTTATGCATTGTACTTTATTGAATTAATTTTGGCGCAGCGGTAGTAAACTCACCCCTGATTCAATTTCTAGACTAGGTATCACATTTGAGCAGAGTTTGTCTGGTCCCTTCCTAGATTTGAGGGTTTTCCTCCCTCCACACATTGTCAACCTAACGCGCTAAATTCAATTCGATCTGTTAGTTACCGTTTGCTGACTTAGATCGGCCATAAGGTTGTTTCATGATATTTATAAATTAATAGGCTTCAGAAAAAAACCTTTTGTAAAAAAAATACTGGCCATTTCGACATATTAAATCCAGATGTTAGTTGCTGGAAAGCTGAAAAAAATAAAATTTCTCGTCATAAATGGCTAAAATATTTCTCGTTGTTTGTCATTGCAGGTTTTGATGATACTTGTGACATGTCTGCTGTTCTTGGTATTCTCTCGTCCGCCAGCGTATTTCCTCCTGACGTCCAAAAGTTGGCAAGTGACGTAAGAAGTGACGTCAGAAATCCTTGGGGTCACTGTAAATTTCTGGAGTGGGACGACACAAAGTTCACAAGGTGCTTTCAGTTGATGAGAGATCTCCTTCAAGCTTTAAAATTGCCTGAGGACGATGAAAAACGAATAACGGACGAACTGGGAGAGTGGGAAACTATAGGTAAACTATTTTATAATTAACAGAAACAAATTAATACAGAGTTTCTATACAGAGTTTGTATTTCCTCCTTGCCTCAGGTTATCGTCTTCTCTCCTCCTTCTTCCCATCTCCCATCGTTATTCTTTGCTCCTCATCCTTTCTCTTTCACCTTTCTCCCTTTCTGCTTCCTTTTCATCAGGCCTGGCTGGCCTTAGACAGGTTCGTGATTACGTCCCCCAGGAGACGGCGATTGCAATATATAATTCGCTGATAACTCCTTGGTTTGACTACTGCGATGTGGTTTGGGATAATTTACCAAAAACATCAGCTGACAGACTCCAAAAAATGCAAAATCGCGCAGGCCGAATTATAACTAAGAGTAATTATGAAACTAGGTCGCGCGACATTTTAATGTCTCTAGGATGGGAAAATCTTCAAAACAGGCGGAAGAAACATAAAGCCACAATAATGTACAAGACTTTGAATGCTCTTGCACCTCAAAGTTTAAGAGACCGCTTTGAGTATCAAACTACAAAATATAATTTGCGGAAGGGAGAAAAGTGTTTAAAATTATCGAAACCAAACACTGAGTACCTCAAACGTGCGTTCTCCTATGAAGGTGCAAAAGCATGGAACTCTTTGCCTTCAGATATTAAGTCAGCTAGAAGTATAAGGGAATTTAAAAGAAAGCTTTCTTCTGTTGGACTCTCATAAACTTTTTTAGCTGTCTAAATTGTATTCTTATTTAACTCGACATTCTTGTAAAGCAATTTTTATATTGATAGAATTTTTTTCGAGTATAAATAAAGTATCACTCACTCACTCACTCACTCACTTCTTCCGACTCTCCCCTTATTCCATCCTCCCCTCCTCCTTTCTTCTTCTTCTTCTTACTCATCCTTCTCCCCTTGTTCCCCACCCTGACTTGTCCTTCACGCTCTTCCTCCTTTCTCTTTCCTTACATGAACAAGTTGAGTTTATTTAAACCTTTTCCCTCGCAAACTATAGTCCTATTATAGATTATTGCCAGCTGAAGAGCTACTTGTTTATTTAGTCAGTATATTTTCAGGTGTTGGTGCAGATTCTTTGGCAAAGTTTATCGAGTTTGCTCAAGTAGAAATTAAACGGTTGTCTCAAGAAGTAAAGCGTTTGGAAGCAAACGAGAAAGACGAAGCTGAAAAAATAGCCGCTACTTTACGCGATATCCTAGACATTCTCGTCAAGGAAAATAGAGACAAAGACAAGAAGTTAGAAGCTTTGGATACGAGAGTTACAGCTTTGGAACAAAACAGGGAATATAGCGACAAAAAGATAGCAGTTGTGGCACAAAAACAAGAAAAGTGCGAAAACAGGCTTGAAACTGTGGAACAAAAAGTAAGGTTTTTTTGACAGAGTTGGAAAAAGTTATTTTATTTACGTATTGATGAGTCTTTTCCACACGTAAAGGGGCGTAGCAGGTTCTTAGTCATAGTGGCGATGTACCAATTTCCCGTCAATACGCACGTGTAGAAATTTCATCTTTAGAGTTTCCCGTCACATCCGCCCTCCCCCCCTAACCCATCCCCCCAGCGGGGGATGATCGGCTGTCCTTTTAGGGTTGAAAATATTAGTCCTTTATTGAGACTTTAACGTAACCAGTTATGTTACAAGACTGCGTACCTTTTAGGGTCAATTGTTATTTATTTCCTTTATTGATCAAATATAAACTGAAGAACAAAGGAAAGATGTTGTCTAGTCACTGATTTTACGATATCAGCACAATCACTTTCTATAATATACAGTCGTACCTCTTAGTGGTTAAAATCAACATCTCTGCAACAGCTTTTTCAATTTATGCGTAACTTGTAGGGGTCGTTTTCAAAAGCGGCCGCCGATCACCTCTACCATTTGGACAAAGAGAGTACCCATGGGGGTGGGGGAGGGGTGTCAAAAGATTCATTTAAATGTCTGTCACACTCAAAATCCATAAAAGTACCGGTTACCGATCGTTTGATGGTTAGTTGAATGACTGACTTTGTTTGAATTACTGATTGACCCATCACTAGCACACTTTTCTGATAATGATGTTTTTGTCTCTTCATCGTTTCTACAGGTTAAAGATATTACACCAATTACAGACGAGGTTTGTAAAATTTTAGCATGGTACATTCTTATGATTATTTAGGGAGGACAATGTCCTTCATGGCCGTCCTAGTAAGTCAACTCCTCATTATTGCCATTTTCTAATCATATATCCTATCTTTCCATTTATTTTTGTGTCAATTGTATCCACTAATATTCCAACAATTGGTGAGCCACAGAAAGTCTCTGTCAACTTGTAAAGCTTCTTTTTAACCTTACTTTGTTTAGGATCCAGTAGAGTGTCTTGGGATTGTTATTACTGATAATTTCAATGACCTCCCAGAGGATATTTTCTACTTAATGTCAACGTACCTCGACCATAAAGACATACAATGGATAAAAGAGGCACCATGGAAACCAGAGAAATTTCTTCGTAAATTTCCAAAGAAAAGTTGCGATAAACCAAGAAAAGATTGTCTACAACATCTAGTGGACGTTTTATGTGAAAAATTTCCAGTAGCAATGTCTGGTTTATTAGAATTGCTAGGCGTTGGTAAGTTCCTCATTTTTTTAATGTGTTAAGTTAGGGGACCCGTCTATATTAGGTTAACCTCAAGGTCTTCCTTGATGATGTCCGATTTGAATAAAGTATTATTATTATCATCATCATCATCATCATCATCATTATTATTATTTGAATAAAGTATTATTATTACGATCAAACCAACATCACCATCATTACCATCATCATATCATCGTTATCATCATCAGATCATTATGACCACCATTATGATCACCATCATCATCCTAATATCATCATCATTTAATTACCAACATCATCATCATATCATCATCATCATCATAACATCGTCCTCCTCTTCGATTAAATATCTACCCAAATTCAGACTCGTATGCAACACGAAGAAGTTAGCAATTGACGGAAAGATAGGAAAAAAAACACAAAAATGTTATATTAACCATTACTTCTCCCCAGGTAAAGAGTTAGTGACTACGCCTCTCAAGGATAACAAAGAGCTCAAAGAAAAAACCATAGAAATTGTAAGTAGAAACCCGAATATCTGCTGGGAGACTTTGGCTGGTCATTTACAAGTCGATGAAAAGATATTGAAGAAATGTAGGGAAGATTACTCGGGAGATACACTTGAAGTAACAATCCAGATGCTCAGAGAGTGGATCGAAACATCAGATGAGAGCTCTACATTAGAGATCATATTCGATGCTTTAAGGTTGTGTGGGTATAGAAAAACAGGGGAAGAACTAGCTTCCTATACGACGGAAAAATGCAAAGATAAAATTGCACAGCTAATACAAGCCGAGCAGAGCCGACGAGCCGAATCAAGTCGAACCCACGAGCCGAGCTAAGCCAGATCATATTTGATGCTTTAAGGTTGTGTGGGTATAGAAAAATAGAAAAACAGTGAAGAACAAACTACCTATACGACAGGAAAATGCGGGGGGGGGGGGGGGGGGGGGACTGGCGTAGCTATCGCGCAGTGATTGTCGTGAAAAGATAATAAGCAAAATAGATGAGTAGACAGTAATTCCCCTCCATGCGGGATTACACGGAGCAATTTTCTCTGCAACTTGTCTCGCAACAAGCCAAGCTGCAATAGTGTTACACGGTGCAACAGAGACGCAATCGGCTACACGCTGCAATGCCTCATGCAAATTGTTTCGCAACGCCGTTTCGAGGGAAGTTGAAGAGAAATTTGCTCCGTGTAATCGCTCCTTTACACTCGCGACTGTTGTTAGTCACTATAGATTATATATATGATTTTGGTTCACGGCCAAATAAAATTACTCGAAATTTTAAATCAGTAATAGTATGTTCATGCAAGGACGGATCCAAGATTTTCAAAAATGAATGTGCTTAACAGTGTAACTGTTGTAAAATGATGTCAGAGGGTTAGTGGGGTGGGTAATTTAAAAATATAGTTAGAATAATAAAAATAAATTCACCTTTCCCGAATTTTCTCGAGTGAATATAAAGCAATGTTTCCAGGTCGAGGTTGGAAATGATAAAATGTAACAAATGAATGAAAACGTGAGTACCAACCTGTCGACTCGAGCGAACTCTGGAAAGGTGTCTAGAAAGTAAAAATAAGATTTTGGCCACTCAGATTAGCCATGGTGATAAATGTAGTAAGTAGAGTTTATTGCTTTTAGTTTTATCTGTTTATTTTATTGATATTATTATATTTTATTTTTTTCAAAACTAAGAAGAAAAATCAAATTTCAGCCATTCGAGGGTTAAGGAAAAAACTGGGTCTAGTTGTCATTGTAGTGCATTGTGGGACTGTTTCAAATAGACAAAATAGACGCCATCTTGGAAATATGTCCCCAAAAGCATTACCACAATGCATGGAATTGTCAGCTTAACCCAGTTTTTTCCCTCGACGTCGAAACGGCAAATTACATTGTATTTGTAATTGTATTTTAATAATATGTATTATATCTAAAACTATTTTCTGAACAACACTTTTCGATTCCAGTGTAGGCTAGCATAGCCACTATAAAAAAATATGCTATATTTTACTAAACATATAAATACTTGATATTTATATGATTTTATTATATTAAAATTGAATAATAAAAATAAACCATAATATTTGAACCGTGATGATCGTTGGTACCGACGTAATGACCTATAAAACGATTCCGTGTCGTCGCCCAGTTTAGTTATATAAATGATATTCTGCTCATGCGCAGTAACGTTGCATTTGTCTACACACTGATTGCTGGCTTCCCCATGACTTGGTATGTTTCGGCATCGGTAAATCATTGTTTGCTCGCTACTAACAAATCACGATGTTATTTTGCTCAACATTACAATTACATCACAATTAGGCGAGCTAGACTATAAACAGTCCCTATTTTTTCTCCTAACTTATTCGAATCGAGGTTTTTCCAAACTTGGTCGCACGGGGAGTGGGTTGAGTGAATACGGATTGTATTTACTGCGCATGCTCAAACTTATTTGTACGCAGTTATTTCTATTTCAGGCAACCAATCAGAATTCGGACTACATTTGAGTCGAATGATGATAACCTTATTCGCGCCCACTGGTCAGTCCTACTGGTTTGATGCTACAAGCCTTGTTCCGCGAGAAATTGTTGGTTTGACCCCACGCTGGAGAGTCACGCAGGGTCTTCAAGTAAATCCGGTTTAAATATCCGTAAGTGTTAAACTTCTTTGTTGCATGGTTTTTATGGACATTGTCAAATAAATGTTTCTATAACCAAAATTACTGATTTTTATTGTAAATGGTTTGATTTGATAGGCCTGACTGAGATGTCCTGACAAGCAGGGATCAATACAAGGCAATTCACTGTTAAAATTTTAAATTCTAATGCATTATCATATACGGCATACTTAGTTAATTTCTATAAGTAGGGGTCAGTATCCTAAATCTAGAAGACCCAACAGCCCTTGCACCCTTCCTTGCCCTTAATTTTGAACAAATGAAACCTGTTTTTAAACCAGTTTGAACAAGAAATACTTATTTGATTTCACATGCGCAAACTGCACGATTGCAGTTAAGCCCGCCATTAGACATTAACTTTGTGAAAATCACGAGCATCCTTGATGAAGAACTTTATCTAAGATTGCCATCAGGGTAGAACAAGGTAGAAAAAAAAGTTTTCGAATTATAAGTCCAAACAAGGCTGCGTTCATAATGTATGGCAGAGGGAGGGGGCACGTGAAATTGAGGGGAGACCGGGAAAATTTTGGTAGGAAAAAGAGGGGATGGGCAAAATGTTATCAGAAAAATGGGGGGATCATATTTTTTTTGCATATGACTTTAAGGGGGGTGTTAAGAATTATTCTGGATATTTCAAATTTTCACCTGCCCCCCCTCTGCCACACATTATGAACGCAACCTAACAGCACAACCGTTTCTTTTCTAAATGAATAGCTATATTTTATTTAGGTAATTTCCTCTCTTTCTAAACGAAAAGGATAAAACAGTGGTATTGCTAGCAGGGTAGATACTCAGCATCCGAGAACTGCCAACTAAATCTTCTGAATCCACCCCTCTTGTCATTAAGTCTATTGAAGGCTTTGTTGAGTTTAACGTCACAGCTGTTTCCTTTTGTATGCTACGTTTTAGTTTTCACTTAACTTTATCGAACTGTTCGTCGTCGTTCTACCCCCTAGTGAGTAGTATTTAGTCGAATCACATTAAATGGTAATTTTGGATGACTCACGGACACCTTGGAGACAAAGGAAATCATAGTTTTCAATCTCAATGTCTTCCCGGTTTAGTGTCGTGTTTTTTGTTTGTTTTTTCTTTTTTATCATTCCGTGTGCACTCACGAAGACATATTCGATCTAGATCACAAGCAAAGGAAACATACTCAAGGGAATGACACGAGTTTTGAAATAAAAAAATTTGTTGCAATATCGAAATTGAACGATAAAAATTACCCGAACCTAAAATTAATATCACCCAGTTATTAGCATCTACATAAATATAAATACTCTTAAAATGCAGTAATAATAATAATAACAAGTTTTTTTTTTTAAATGCAAACTTTACACGAGGAAAAAAATCTAGGCGATATTAAAATGTAATGAAACTAAAATTCCATTCCAATGCGACAAACGTTTTGCTGATAATCTAGATTTTTTTTTTCCGCATGGATAATTAAGGATGATGAATTAGTGTTTACTGTGAAAACCGGAAGCCAACCACAAGAGGCGTGACAATACGTCTTTTCTATATTTCAATCTAAAAAAACTGGAAAGGAAGTTCCTCCATACAATTTTAAGTATATCGTTTATGTACTAAATGATTTGGAGAGAGAGCAGATATTCAATGAAAGCAGGATTTTACTCTCTTGGTCCGACTAAAATTATTCTTAAAGTATTGTCTCAAATGCAAAGAAAATACAATGGGAAAATACTGCAATTTTGAACGTAGAAATTAGTCTGAGTTTTGACCGTTGAAACATAAGATTGTTTGTTTGTAGACTCAATAAACTTTGGAAAATCTCATAATCACCGCTCCAGTGATGATTATCGTCTAAGAAAAACACCGGTCGCTCGACCAATCACAGCTCGAGAAACTCAAGTCTAAAATCATGCTAAAACTCACTTATTGCAATCCTGGATTATTAATCTCTCCGCATCTCTCAGACCGCCAGACCTAAGCCAGCCTTACTCTGGGATCTGCTTCAAATTAGTGCTTCTGACCTACTTGCCATGAAATATTCCGTTCTACTAGGTCCAGTAACTTTTTTGCTATGTTTCGTACACTATTGTACAAGTACCATACCCATACATGATGCTGGCAAGAAATTCGAAGAAATCAAGTTCGATGTTTTACCAGGTCAGATACTCTCTGTCAATACAAGTGGAGTGTCCCAAAACACCATCAAAGTCCGTGATAAAAAGGATTGTGTCGTTTCGTGCACCGATGTGCCTTGGTGTCGATCAGTCAATGTTAAGATCACACCTGAGAGCGATGGCCTTCACGTGTGTGAACAGATATCTGTTGATAAGTACGCCAACAAGGAAGACCTCAAGCAAGACGGGAATTTTATCCATTACAGCATCAAGGTAAATTGTTTTCGGTTTTCATTCTCAATTCAATTTTGAAATTTTGTATTAAGAAAAAAAGATGCATGATCCAACTATTGGATAGGTTTTCGTAAGGATATCAGGGTATTAGCAAAGTCCCGGTAATGGTCGTTGGGTGCAATCGCGTGTTTTTTCAAACTTTTTATTTTTAGGTGGTGACATACGCTTGCTTTTTTTTCCGAAAAAGAAAACGCTTTGCGTCCTTTCCTGCAAGTTTGATAATGGTGTCCCCGTAACATTATGCTTTTCGAAATGTTTGCCGATAAAAAAACGCTTTTCCTTTTTTTAGCAAGCTTTCTCTTCCATTTCTTTTCTTCCACATTTAATTTTGTGTTGGTTGATTGAGCGGGAGTTAGTGGGTCGCACGCATCATTGTAGCTTTCACAAGTTGGAATTAGTTTTGGTAATTTTTGTTTTCTGGAGCGTTCTATTAATTACATCTCTTGCTTGTAATTTAGGATTATTGTTCAGATGGACTAAAGCCAACCAGCCTGTCACGTAATCACGCAACGTTTGTCTTTTTGGGAAGACAAGCTAAGCGTTACGTGACGACGCGACTATTGATGGTTTTCATGGCGGCCATGTTGGATGAACTTAACAAAAGAATTGTCAATGAGTTCTTTTTTTATATCCTCCAACATGGCCGCCGTCTCTTTTGTTATTTAATTCTCTTGGGAATGGTTGAAAACCATCAATATCCAGTCAATGGAGTTTAGGGCCGATCTACTGCATGTTTTAACGCATTTTTCCCCCGCTTTCTTTCTAGAACCCTTGTGAAGAAGGGCCTTGCCCAAACTTCACTGTCTGTACAGTTCAGGGTAACAGACAAAACTACACCTGTTTGTGCAAGAGAGGCTTTACAGGAGAAAAGTGCGAAATTGGTGAGTATCATCGACTATAATTTATCTTTATCCTAAAAAGCAGTATCCTAAAAATCTTGATTGGCTGTCTGTAGCGGGCCCGCGTATTTTGTCAGTCGATCTGTCCGCGGTCCACTCGCGCGCATGGGATAACGGATGCAATTGCTAAACAAGTCGAAAAATAAAATGGGGGAAGAGAAATGTTATTTACCGTCTTAAAGTCGATCTAACGACCTTAGAACGTTTATTCGAGTCCTTGGCACAGTGTTTCCCTATCCGCATCTCCTTTCGGTAAATAAACGATGTGTATTGTGCAGATGTTGGTTTTCAAGCTAAGAAAGCACGGTAGAAAATTTACTGAAGAGTATATCATGTAAATGTTTGATTTTGATTTTGTTCCAGAGATTGATTACTGCAAGTCCAACCCTTGTCAGAACAATGCTACATGCATAAATGATCTGGACATGAACCTGTATCAGTGTAATTGTACTAAAAATGGAACAAGCGGATACTTGGGGAAAAACTGCCAAACAAGTATGAAAATATATTGCATTACCTTCCTTCTCCTCGTCCTTCCTACCTTCCTTTGATTCTGCGTTCTTACATTTAGTCCTTCAATCCTTCCATTCTTCATTTCTTTCAATTTTCCTTCTTTTCCTCCTTTTCATTCTTCCAATTTTTAATACCTTTCACTCTTCTATCCTTCATTCTATCCATCCATCTATCTATCTCATCCTTCCTTGCTTCCTTGCTTCATTGCTTCCTTCCTTCCTTCCTTCCTTCCTTCCTTCCTTCCTTCCTTCCTTCCTTCCTTGCTTCCTTCCTTCCTTCCTTCCTTCCTTGCTTCCTTGCTTCCTTCTTTCCTTCCTTCCTCCGTCCCTCCCTCCCTCCCTCCCTTCTTCCTTCCGTCACTGCCTTTTTGCATGCATTCATTCCTCCCTCCCTCCCTCTCCTACTTTCCTCCGTTACCTTCCGATCCTACCTGGATTTCTTCCTTTTCTTCTTTTATTTCCTTTCCTTTTGCTTTCTTTCTTTGTGATATCTTCCCACCGATTTTATAGCCAATGGTGTTTTCTCTTATTGTAGAATATCGCTATGAAATCAAAATTTATAACATGCAAGATGGTAGAGCAGTATGCCAAGGGCTCGGAGTGGATCTCCCATCGATTCATTCCGCGGAGCAGAACGAGATTCTAAGGGAGATAACCGGCATTTCCAATTATTACTTGTGGCTGGGACTTCATGCACCCAATCAAGATGGCAACTTCGTGTGGATAGATGGGACGCCAGTTAACTACACTAACTGGAGTGCACAGCAACCATATGATTCCGAAAGCTGTGCTTACATTGGTGTTGATGGATTCTGGGTCAAGTATTTTTGCATTTATGCAAATGGAGTTGCATGCCTCCTAAACTGGTAAATATATCCTGCTATTGCTGCTGATGGTGATGGTGATGGTGATGGTGATGGTGGTGGTGATGGTGATGGTGATGGTGATGGTGATGCTGATGCTGATGCTGATGATGATAAATTAGTGATGCTAGTAATAATGAGCATGACGTTGGCGATAATGATAATTCTGATGATGATGATGGTGATAAAGTGGAGATGATGATGATGGTGATAAAGTGGAGATGATGATGATGATGATAAAGGTGATGACAAGGTGGAGATGATGCTAATAATTCTGATGATGACGGTGGTGTTAAGGTAATAATAATCAATCTTTATTCAGGAAGCCTACTTCACATAATGTGTTTTACAATAGGGTCCTGCCGAGGTAGATATGATACTGTTTATTCTGACAATAATGATGATAATAAGGCAGTGATTCTGAATATATTTCTGATGATAATGGTTGTGACAAGGTAGTGATGAAGTTGATGATGATGTTGAAGCTGATAATTCTCAGGACGTTTTTCTTTTAAAATTGGCAGAGTTCTGCGAAAGATACTCAAGAACACAAGTCAGTTGGAATGGTGTTGTGCTTCCAAGATCGACTTTCAAAAACTCATTTTTTGATTCCCAGAAACTGCCGACAGAGTACTATTTATTATTTAACTTACTTTGTCATCTCCTGCTCCTGCTTACCCTGTTTCTGGAGATTTCAAATGCCAAACCTTTTCAAAGTGCCTATCACCCTTCTGACAATATTCTCAGTATTGATTCTACATGAGGTAAGATGTTGAATATTCAACATCTTACCCCATGTAAAATTAATACTGAGAATATTGTCAGAAGGGTAATAGGCACTTTAAGTTCTTTTAAAACGAACCCTACCAAATACCGATACTAATTTCACCCATTCCTCCACAAGGAGAGACTAGAGAAATCCGGTGACTAGGAAAGATGTAGATAAAACTGCTCAATGCAAGTATGGGACAGCCAATTAGATAAGTAGTTTAGATTAGTTTATAATAATCGTCAATAGAGAATGGTCATTATCGGCCTACTGTTGTTAAAGCCTTTATCATGTTTAGTATTTTGCTTTTGGTTTTGTTAAATTACGTATATTGTTTCCGGATCCTTGCTTTTCTTGTGTTTGTTTTCAGTATTTACTTAATACGCTTTGCTTAGTCGTTTGCTTGTTTATTTATTTGTTTGCTGTCTTACTTTTTAACTTGTTTGAAGTACAGGCTCGTGTGAACCAGGCTTAACTGGCAGCACAATATGGATGTTTCTCGATTGCCGCGTTAACGTTAGCGGTGCTTTGTTTAGTTTTGGGTACGATATATCTATGCCTAAAATGCATTAAGCATTTATATTTAAATTGCACCGTCTCGTTATAGTTATATGTAAAGGCACGACAAAGTTAAGAAACGGTTTAAAAGCAGGAAAATAAATGTCGCATTGTGAGATAATTTATCCTTTTTATCTTTTTGACTGAATCTCTAAAATTAAGTCCCGCAAAAATTAGTACCAATGAGGAATCATTTAAATTTTTGGATCAAAAGTTTCTTGGGTAAAAAATTTTCTTAGATCAACTGGTTTTAAAATATTTAAAATATAACGAGCGCACTGATTGGCTGGCTACCGTGTTTGAATAAGAAGACCTAGACGCTCGCACAAAATCGTCCAAAAAAAAATTCAAAAATATCCTTCGAATTCTCTCGATACTTCGCGAACTCACTAAATCCAACCCACCAGCCACAGCGGGAGATCAATAACAGCGTAAGTGAGTCTAGAGTCTGGAATTTTCTATTGAGTGTCACGGTAAACATCGTCCATCATTCGAGATTTGATAAAAACTCGAGAAAAACAAGACGTCATTTCAAGGGCATCTGCCGCCGATTTAGCCGGTTTTGTTTTGTTTCGCTTTGTATCACCATTTTTCGTTAGAAAAATAATGAGACAATTGCCCTATTTCACTATGACGTCACATCAAAACAATCTATTATTTCAACGCAAGGGATCATGGTCGTCGGTGGGGATCAAAGCAACGCAAATTCACCGAAAATTGTTCTAAAACCCGTATCAATCCACGAAGAGAAGTAGAATAGCCAGCAAATGCTCAGAATATTTTTTAGTACATATTAACACATATTATATCTGAAAACCAGGCCATTTTAGATTAAACTGTTTCAATAGGAGCAAATGTTGTTGAATTTTCTATTGGATTTGGCGATTCTATCCCCCACATAAACAAGCAGTGACGTCATAGTGAAATAGGGCAATTAATTTCAATATTTTTTAAATTACATATTAGGAATTCTTAGAGTGGTTTTTAAAAACCCGTGAAATACACTTTAGCGTATTACACTTTAATACACTTTATTGTCAACTTTTTCTTTTGATTTTCTTTATTGTGTTTTCGGTGTATTACAATTTATTACGCCCTAGTTATTACACTTTGTTTCACGGGTTTTTGAAAACCACTCTAATTTAAAATGCGAAAAGTTAGCCATCCTACTGACGCCTAAATTATCAATTATTAATTGGTGGGGTGTTTAAGGGTATTTAAATAGAATGTGTTTATCATTAGCCAAGCTTTAATAATCATTCCTGTGGTAGCTTCAACAGTTGTAGTCTACTTATAGTCTACTTATAAGATGAAACTGTTCCTACTAAATCCAATAACTGTGCTATTATGGCTTGTTCACTATAGTACAAGTAACATACTTGATGATGTTAAAAATGGCAAGGAATTCGAAGAAATCAAGTTCCATATTTTACCAGGTCAGATACTCTCTGTCAATACAAGTGGAGTGTCCCAAAACACCATCAAAGTCCGTGATAAAAAGGATTGTGTCGTTTCGTGCACCGATGTGCCTTGGTGTCGATCAGTCAATGTTAAGATCACACCTGAGAGCGATGGCCTTCACGTGTGTGAACAGATATCTGTTGATAAGTACGCCAACAAGGAAGGCCTCAAGCGAGACGCCAATTATATTCATTACAGCATCAAGGTAATTTTTAATTGTTTATTAAATGTTGCTAGCTTTTTTATCAATAAATTTTCAGAAATTTGGCATTTGGAGTCAGGGAACTCATCCCAGATTAAATATAGATACAATTAGACGGATTCTGAACTGAATGTGGACATATTACAGTAAACCTAGAAGTATGCAGGACGTATATTATAATATGAACCCAAGAAATGACGGCTCATCATGAGTCTTTCTTTTGCTTCGCAGTGGTTAGAGCATCCGACCGCCATCGAGAAGGTCACAATTATATAATTTCGATTCCTGTATCACGGACTCTGATTTTTTCCGAGTTCTTTTTGAGAGACCAATGATAGAATTATTTCATCATTAGGGAGCATTCTTGTTTAAGGATGGGGTGGGCCGCAGGAATCCCTATAAACAGTAACCTAAAATCTTTAGGCTCCCTTTCTTCTTTCTGTATAAAAGTACCCTCCCCCTGAAATTTTTTGAATTCTTGTTCCTCCCCTTCATGTTGTATAAAATATTTGATGACCCCTTTTGGACTGAGTAGAAATTTAATGGCCATCCCCTGAATTCCTCCGGCCAAACCCCCTCCCCCTCCCCTCCTAAAAAATGAATGCTCCCTCATGTAATAATCATCCCAGATCATTAGAGTCTTATATAACTACAACTAGGTTTTAACACAATTCCTTACTTTCTTTCTAGAACCCTTGTGAAGAAGGGCCTTGCCCAAACTTCACTGTCTGTACAGTTCAGGGTAACACACAAAACTACAACTGTTTGTGCAAAAGAGGCTTTACAGGAGAAAAGTGCGAAATCGGTGAGTTTTTTTTCAAACTTTGCTTTTCAATTATTTTATTCCCATAATTTTTTTATTTACCGTCAAGATTTTCATTGCTGATCACTGGTTAAAAAAGCGAATTTACCATTCTCTATTCCTTCATCAGCTAAACGTTCGTTGTTTCGAGTTTTGATTTATAGCCTTGTCAAAATCAAGAATTTTTCAGTAACGTTTCCAATAACTTCATTCATTCGTCACACTGTTTGGAATGTCTATTCAAGGTCTTTTACCTCCACTATTATTCATATACTTATTTCAATAAACGTTGTCATCGCCAAAGGCGATAGGTAATAAGCGATAGGCGAAAAGCGATAGGAGATAGGTCATTCCAAGATCCAAGAATAGCTGGAATGACTCTTGTTTCTGCTTCTTATTCTCATCGAGAGCATGGACCCTAGTGTTGATACTGATGCAATGTTGTCTGTAGTCGACAAAACCACTTCCATGTCGGAATGACCTAGCGCCTATCGCCTTTGGCGATGACAACGTTCTTTGAAATAGGTGTATACTGCAGTCAAATCAACAGTACGTACACTCAAACCAGTTTTCGACAGTTTTTTTTTCCCCAGTCAATTTTAGGAATAAAGAGGCGAAAGCGTTTGATAGTTTTCTTCAATAAAGTTTGTATTCAATTTTCATTGAAACTAGATTACCTGATTTTATTTTTTATAACAGACTTGAGTAGAAAAGGTAAACACGTCTAGTTCAATAAAAAAACATTATTTAGTGCAGGCTTGTTATTGAAAGTAAACATTTGAAGCATGATTCTGAAGCTTTCTTTTCGTTAATTGGTTTTAGTGTTTCTTTAGTTACCGTTATATAGCGATAGTGTTCTCAAACGTAAATCTTAATCCAAAAACCCTGAAAACACCCCTATACACCACTTTCATAACTGGCTGCTGCTAATTTACATAAACATTAAAAATCAATGTTTTTGGAGTGAAAACCGTTTTGAATCATTGATCTTGTTGATTTAGATAATGTGTGTGAGTTTCTAATGAAGGTAATAAATCCTTGGCAAGATGTGAGTATTTGATGTTTTGAAAATGCACCAAAACAAGGTCACTTAGGCCTCCAGTGATAAATACATACAAAACTCTCTATTTTCTTTCTTTCATAACTTCTTTGGTATTCAGTCAAATTTTACAAAATTTTCTGGAAATGGTTTTCATGAAGTATTTTCTCAAATAGCATTGATTATAGTTTCTGGTAAACAGACTTCATTTTCTCTATCAGAAAAAACTGAATTATGAAAGTGGTGAAAGTAAAAAAAACACTAATTACAAATTTCAATAATCGGCCAGAGAGGAAGGATCTCACAAGTCACGTCGAGATATATTTTTCGTGTCATAGAAAACTTGTTAACTTAGCTTGGTGATACGCGCGTGCTATGGTGAATATCAATAAATGATGAATACTGATGCAATAATTGTAGTGCACCCCCTACCTGGCATGATTCATGAAAGGAATTATTCATTTGAAATTGGAACAAAATGAGTGCTACCATGCGCTGTGTATCGTTGAAAAGAGGGCGAAAGCTTAGGATCGTTATTACTGCTATATATATCGATTATACTCTCATGTTTGCCTGCCAACGCTGTGTTCTCATCATTTCAAATTTTTAAGCGAGCACGGCTGGCATGCGATACTAATGCGTCAATCACCTCAACTCTCCAAAGCGCTACGTGGTAAATCCCTAGGTTTAATGTTGTTATGAGAGAGCGAATGAATGTTCTAATAAAAGACGAACTAAGCAAGACATCCGTCTTCAAATTACCACTACTTATCTCATGAAAACAAGATAATAATTATCAATCTCCAGTCCAATAGCTATTAGATAAAAATACCGATACAATGTTTCAGCACGCCTGCGATCACGCACAAATTTAGATATTGGTATGCATTGAATTCACAAGCGACCCTCTTAGCTCCTCACATTAGCCTCTGTACCTCTGTTGTTTTTGTAACTGATATAAAAAAATTTGAGGACTTTCGGCGATTATTACAAAATCATGTAAAAAAAAAGAACCGAACGAATAATTTATTACTACTATACTATGTCCATTCTTTGCGTATATATTTACGGTGTTCAACTTACCTATAGAGAAAAAATATTGCCCTGGGATCCTCACGGGTACACCACATTTAATATTCCGGCTGCGTTACCAGCGTGGTTGGTCCTTGTGGTGTAGTGGTTAACACATCGGACTAGAATACCGAAGACTTGGGTTCGATTCCCGCAAAGGGTATTTGATATTTTTCTCTTATTCTCTACCAAAAAAAGTCTTTTGTGTGTGTATGTGTGTATGTGTGTATGTGTGTATGTGTGTATGTGTGTATGTGTGTATGTGTGTATGTGTGTATGTGTGTATGTGTGTATGTGTGTGTGTGTGTATGTGTGTGTGTATGTGTGTGTGTGTATGTGTGTATGTGTGTTTGTGTGTGTGTGTGTATGTGTGTATGTTATGTGTGTATGTGTGTATGTGTGTATGTGTGTATGTGTGTATGTGTGTATGTGTGTATGTGTGTATGTGTGTATGTGTGTATGTGTGTATGTGTGTATGTGTGTATGTGTGTATGTGTGTGTGTGTGTTGTGTGTATTTGTGTTGTGTGTATGTGTGTTGTTGTGTATGTGTGTGTATGTGTGTATGTGTGTTGTGTGTGTGTGTGTGTGTGCGCGCGCGCGCGCGCGTGTGTGCGTGCGTGCGTGCGTGCGTGTGTATGTGTGTTTTTTGTTTGTTTGTTTGTTTGTTTGTTTGTTTTCCCCGCTTTTCCAGTACAACAGCATCAGAGAACGCGCTTAGTTTTTAGAATTGTGTATTATATGTGGGCGTACACAAGTGAGAAGACTTGCGGAAATTTTCTGTTCTTCTACATGCAACTATAATCCATACAAAAGGACTTCGATCTGGGTTTAGAATATTTAGAGCACGAAGGGATCCCATTAACTAAAAGCTACTAATAAAAAAATACACATTAAGTACTAGAATTAATGATGATGCTAAGATCACGATGTTTTAGCCTTTGGCTCTCGAGCCAATGAATAGGCAGGGATGTAGCCAGGATTTTGTCTTGTCTTTAAAACAGCGGTCAAGCCGCGTGAAATTGGGCCTGTTCGCACAAAACCTGTCTGTTCGCACTACTGAGATACCAAAATATGCTGCAAACTACTTATGTCAAATCCATAGGAATATATATTGATTGCAGCAGTATGAGATCGTCAGGATGTTACTAAAACAGGGAATGGGGAGAAGAACAGTCATGAATTAGCTGAATATGAATCGAAACACTAAATGTAATACTTACTGATTATCAGTCTCCTTTTTATCGAACATTTTTAGTACGATTACGAACCACTTTTTCAAGTTCCAAATTACCGCTGTGTTTAATTTCTTGATCACAGACTCATTTACTCATTATTGAGACTCGAGTCTCGTATCAGTATCCAATATTCACAAATAGCAACCCTTAAACGTTTATGCGCTACTAATGGGCTTCATGAATTGTAATCTGAATAGTCTCTACGTGCTGTTCGCAGAAAATTAAAACGGTGAAAGTTGACTTTGCTGCGAAAGGGACCCCCCAAATAAATCATAGCCCCCCTCCCTCCCTCCCCCTAAACAATCTTGCCGCCATTCAGTTTATTTTTTTTTTATTTATTTATTTTTTTTTTATTTGCTCATTTTCAATGTAATTTGACATAAAATTCAGTAATTGGGAGCGATTTCTAAAACATAATCCCCCCTCCCAATCAAAAGTTCGCTCCGCGGTCTCTTTGCACAATTATAGCAATAATTAGCACTAAAATTATAATTATACAATTATACTAATACAATAGATAAAACAACGACAAAATACAATAGATTTTCTAAATACGTTACATCAACTGATTGCAATAGGTTGCTATCAATAGACGTCACTTCCGGTAATAGCTCTTTTTTGATGGCTTGTAGAATCCTGGAGGTTGTTTTGATCTCTTGTTTTCTGGTTTGATGTCGTGAAAATAGTCAAATACAATAGTTTGAGGACTTATTTTGATATGTTTTGACTTAGCATCCGCTAGTTGCCCCCAAGTCAACCGCTTGTTTGCCCCCCAGTCAACTCCAAAAAAGTCACGTGATTGATAGTAAGCAATGTAATCTTCCGTTCAGAACTTTCCCAGAGTCCTCCGCTCCAACGCCTTCCTGCTTTGTTATCGTGAAGACTCATCTCGAGATATGGAAACTCATATAAACACGTTATCATAATCATCAATTTGTAAAAAAGACTGTTTTGATCCTAATGTTATAGTGATTGGTAAGTAGAACATTATTTAACCAATTTTGTAGCTTTCATGAATTCTTATTTATTTTCAAATGAGTCAGTACATAACTGTATAAGAATTTGGCTTTCATCGGAACATCCATGGTAAGAGCAATATTCGTCTTAAACGCAATGCTTTACCCAACTCAAATCTACTGGGAATACTTTACTTTGTACATTATATTTAAGTCTTAAATGACAATAAAGTACTGTTATGCATATATGTAAATATTATAGACAAAGAAAAGTATTCCCAGTAGATTTGAGTTAATTAAAGCATTGCGTTATAAATAGCCGAATTGGTCTGTGTACGAGTCAAACTATTATTAAAATTTGGATCTTGTTCAAAACCGCTTATATGAAGACATCGTTGACTTTGTAATGCTTAAATGAACTAGACTATATTGAAATATCCATTAAAGATCATCTAATTTAGAGTACCAATGTGTACTTTTTCAGATTTGCTATAATTGATATTTATATACTTATTTCAATAAAGTTAGGCACCTGAAAAGCTATAAAGCTGAGGCCGACAAGGATTATGGGTAGATACATTTTACATGTTTCAACTGCTTGATAACAATTGATGGACTTGCACATCTTTTACCAGTTATAGTCTCACCTCTCCTGAGCATCCTCAAGCTGCAGTCTGTATCAAAAAAGCTTTACTTGTTTGAAATGAATTGTTTCCCATGATCCTCAGTGATCTTAACTTTCTAGGTTTTTGGTGACTAACTTTATTAAATGAGTGTATATGGAGCAGTGTTGTCTCAGGACTAAGACCAGGACCCCATTTATCCAGGCTGGTAGAGTAACCCTGTGAGGCGAGACAACTTTTTCTTATATAATCACTTAACTAGCGTAATTGAGGTGAGACCGCTCAAAACATGAAATATGTGTGCACATAATATGTAATCTGACCTAGAGTAACATGCCATTTGGGTATTCTGGAGGCTTTCTGTGACTTTGAAAGCCAAGTTTTTCTGAAGAATTGAAACTATATAAATGCTCTCCCATGGGAGAGGGCTGTCTCAGGTCCCTGAGACAGCTTTTCTCTCAATAAACAGGGCAAAACACATAAATTTATAAAAATTTTCTTAAATAAATGCAAACAATATTTAAAGTGATTTTAATTCAGGCTTGACGTTTGATATTTTCATACAACTACTGGACATTATTGTCAAACCCCCATTAAAACCATCTTTGTTTGATGATCATTTAAGTGAATCAGGATATTTTAAAATGTAAGGGGTTTCCATAGGTTAATAAAGCTTACTTTAACATGTTTTAACCATGATTCTTAAGATTAAACCAAACTGAACTTTAAAAATGGTACAAACAACCTTAAAGTGCATATGACACGAAAAAATTTACATGTTGGAAATGTGTAGTATATTGGCATTAATAAGAATATAACGGTTAAATTTGTTTCAAAAACATATTTCTCTAGAAATTCAAGAAAATTTAGCACAAGTTGTGACGTCATTTTGTTTACAAGTCTCCAGATTTAGTTGCAAATACACGAAATATGTTTGAATGTAAAATCTTAATTTCAGGTAGTACACTTTTCAGTTTCCTAATATTTGAAGAGTACTACGTAAGCTATCAACTGAAGCAGAATAGAATATACCTTTTGTTGTTATTTTATACGAATTACAATTTATATTTAGTACATTACTACTGAATCTAGAGTACGTGTCAACAAAATGACATCACAAATTGGGCTTAATTTTCTCACATATCTCAAAAAATAAACATTTCATTAGGATATATTTATTATTATTAACAAACTATACATTTTAAACGATGAAATGTTTTCATGTCATATACACTTTAAGAGACATTAAAGTCACAAAAAGATCCTGAAAGTATAAAATACATAAAAATAGTACCTAAAAAAGCATGAAGAAATGCAAGTTTTGTAAAGCACAATAAAAACACAATAAAAGCAATAATCATAAACCAGTTCAAGCTTACTTAAAAATTGCACGGTGTAACAGCAGAAAGGTGTGTAGGAAAAATTCCTCCAAGATTTCTTGTGCTTTTATAACATAAAATATAATTTTTATTAATTGCTTGGGCATTTGTAATTTGCCCATTTAAGACCACAATTGTCAATCCTTTGAATAGGTTACTTATTTAATTTGCATCCAAACAAAGAAATAATACTTAAGGGAATGACACATGATCTGAAATGGGTAAAACATTACACTCAAGCTAAAGAGGTCTATTCTTTCACCTAGAGAGCATTAATTTCTAATTCTTACAAGAGAGAGGTGAGCTGGTCCTGCCAAGGAAGCTTAAGGGGAGACCTTGTATGTATGGAGTTTCTGAAGTTGATGAAGTTGATGGTTTGTCTACCCTGGAAATAGCCAATGTTATCAACAAGGCTTTCCTTGAAGCTTTTGGCATTCTTTATACTTAAAATCAGATGAAAATTAATTCAAATTCTTCTCAGTGCTCTGTATTATTGGTATTCAAGGCTCAAAGGTGAGTGACGTATAAACATACCCATAAAATAGTGTGGTTTTTTAAAATTTTCATCGTTTTCAATATGTCTATTCCATTTAATTTTATTGTATATTTATCCAATTTCCATGCACCTCAAGCCATTATATTTTCTTTTCTTTACTTTTTTTCTATTTGATTCAATTCTATTCCATTTTATCTTATTCCATTCTGCTCTGCAATTCTATTCTACTCCACTCCACTCCACTCCACTCCACTCCACTCCACTCCACTCCACTCCACTCCACTCCACTCCACTCCACTCCACTCCACTCCACTCCACTCCACTCCACTCCACTCCACTCCACTCCACTCCACTCCACTCCTCTCCACTCCATTCCATTTTATTCTATTTTATTCTATTCCATTCGATCGTGTTCTACATTTGTCACTTGTTACTTTATCCATTAATTAACAATGAGAAAAAACAAAATAGCAAAGTCATTACATCAATGTGCAATTGTCTCAAATAGACTTCATCAGGACAGAGATAAATGGACCTTCAAGCAGATACGAGGTAAACAAGAAGTACATCTTCAATTAACTTTTCTATTCACAATGGCCTCACTAGTATGCATGTATGAGAAGTCACTGATTAGCATAATCACTTTAGGCCATAATCACTTTAAGATGACTGCCTGGGGTTCCGTTTGAGCCCACGGTGTGCGTACACACAAATACAGCTCAAAACCGCTAAATAACCTTCAAAATTGTATTGAGGAACCATACATGACAAAAGGGCAAAACCCTAGCTAAAATTTTGCACGGGACTCTATATTTTTCTTTGAATTTCCTAAAAAGCGAAATTTTGTCAAAGTTTCAAAGAACGTAATTATTAGAACCAAGAGAGTTAGAACTTATAGAAAAACCGTTGTGTTTGTTTTTGTTGCGATTTTCGATTCATGAAGCACAGAACATAATGCTGAATTTGGAGCTTATTCTTAAAACTTTCTTAAGATATTTTAATCTAGTTATCGAAAATAGTGTTTAAAATAGATTAGTATCCTGAGAAAACTACTGCCGTAGCTTTTCTATTTTTTGAGTTCTGAATCATATTTTTATTGTGGTTTCCGCCATTTTTCTTAGCTTTCGAAAACTTGTCAAGATGGTAATATTCAAAATTTAATATCTCGAAAACAAGCTGGGCACACCCCATTTTTCTTTTCATTTTTGGAATCAGCGTTAAATTCTGTAACAATTATCTTTCTAAGAAAGTTTCCTAATTAATTAACATTTAATATATAAATAAGGTATAAATAGAATATAAATAAAAATGAGGTCGAATGTCGATTTGGTACTCTCTTTCCTGATCTGCGTTTCTCTCCCTGGTTTTCTTCCCTTGCGCTGTTTTGAATTGGATCTTTGGAGAGATCTGAAAGGTTTGCCTATGCAATTATCAAGCAAGGGTACAGTGGGACAGTTACGAATAGAACATTAAAACATGCAACTGCCGTATCGTTCCGGACGAAGGTTGGAGGGTTATGCTATTAGTGCATGTGGAGATCAAAATTCGTAATTTGTTATAATCTGAATATAACTGATATATCATACCACTTTCCTTTTTTCGATTTTAATAGGAATTTTTGTAGACTGGTCCTTCTTCTCTTGAAAGTTGGAAAACCCAAGCTTCGTCAATTCTTCATCAACAAATGGAAAGCCGTTAAAGGCCATAAACGCTGGACTGATTGCGAAAAAAATGGAGAGGATTTGCTACGACTGTTTACCAATCCCCTTGCACATGAGCTTGACGCAATAAAGTCTGGCAACACACTAGAATGGAGCCTTTCACTTGTCATTAAAGTTCTTTTACATTTAGAAAAGCCATTATTTATTAGAAGAGGCAAAATCAAGGCTCTAAAGTATTTAGGTGAATTGCGTGAAGAGGTTGGCCGTAAACTTGAAACGGAAATTGGAGAAGCTGAGTTCGAGATTAAGTGGAATGATGCGTGTAATGCGTTGAGCTTGTTTGGGGCGAGGTCAAGTGATTTTATGGAAACCAAGAGAGGTGAGTGGTGCGGGACGAAGATCATTGCAAAACCAAATTCCCTAATTTATATATTTGTTCAGTAAACCGTTGTACAGTACACATCACTGTGCATCACCTTTATGCGAAAAATAAAGTAAAAATAAAACAGTATGTCTTGTTACTTTGTACGCTTGTTCTTTTATGAATGAGATATAAAACAGTTTTCCATTTTAAATACTATAATTTAAACGCTAGGATACTGAGAGAACATGAGAGAAGCGTAGGATACCACGGCGCGAAACGTCTCTCGTTTTGTCTAATTATCCAAGTGTTTACTGGGTATAGATCAGAGTATGTGGAATGTAAAACTGTTTTATATCTCCTTTATAAAAGAACAAGCGTAAAAAAATTTTTTAAATGAAAGTGCGAATTTTCTTAAGCCCGAAAAAGAAATGACGTTACCAATTTAGATACTCTCTTCTAAAATCATATGGTATTTCGACCAACAAGAGCGTTAGAACTAAATCTTACAAAGTCAGACCGAGCCTTGGAACTCAAAAAAATACCCGAGTAAAAGCAGTAGTAACTATTCATCCTTTTTCATTTAGATATGAAACAGAATTGGGGTCAGCTTTATCCATTGTTGAGAAACGTCGCCTCGCACGAGAAAGACATTCTGGAAATATTACCAACTTTACATCGGTGTGGTAGGTGAATTATTATAAAATATGTTGCTGTCATTCATTATGGTGATCAGTGGGGATGGTGGTGGTGGTGGTGGTGGTGATGGTGATGGTGATGCTACGATGATGATGGTGACACCATGATAAGGATAGCACGATGGTGATGGTGGTTGTGATGGCATGATGGTTATTGTGATGCAAAGACAAATATTTCCCCCCATTTTGAGGTCACTTACTTTTTTAACAATATGAAAACACTATACAAAATTAATGTTTATAATGTGGTGTTCATGGCTTTTCGGCTACGCCTCGTGGATCCACACTACTTTGACAATGTGATGACGCAATTTATCGAGGACAGACACAAAAAACTGCTGTCGAAGCGATTTTGGTGTCAAATGCATGTAATTCAAAGAGTTTTTTTACCCATTTTAAACCAAAATTTGGCTATTTGTCTAATGTAAAAAGTTTTTTTACTGTTAATTAAATAAGAATCACTATAAATGAAGACATTTGGATTGGCTGACTTTGCAGCTAACTGGAGTAGTATTGAAAAAAATTATACCTGACTGTTTTTGAACTTGTTAAGAAAACTTTGCGGCTCAGTCTTGAAATCTGGTAGACCAAAATATAAGCACTTACCACATCGTGTATAGTGGTCTTGCTCATAGTCTTTTTCGTTTCTGTTTTCGTTTTTGTTTTATATTTCATTTTATTTATTTTTATTTTATAAGCTTCGCCACAAGGGCAGGGAAACCCCAAAGAGCAAAGCTCCACTACGGGGACCCAAAAATAAAGATAATAATAATAATAATAATATAAATATATGAAATTACAACACATACGATCATTGAGAGTACATATTGGACGGCTCGAGTGGCATTTGATGCAGATTGAAGGGATGATGATGATTGTGGGAGATCGAAGTTATAAAACTGTTTGGTTAATTGCATATAGTGATCGAAAAGTTCCTTCTTGAATTGATTTACTGTTGTAATGTTTCCGAGTTGTACTTGTAGAATGTTCCAAACTCTTGTGGCTCTACAATAGAAGCTGTTGTAGAAAGTTACAGTACTGCATTTTGGCACATTTAGTAACACGCAATTGGATGTACTTCTGGTGACTCTTCTGGATGTCTTGATAGAAATATTGGGATCGCTGTTTGAAGTCAGACATTTGTATAGATGGACCAAGCCAAAAATTTCAAGCCAGTATGTTACTGGTAACGGCCCGACCTTAAGAAGGCGATCTTTGTAGGTTACCTCTGTTCTGAATAGAAGCGATAGATGAATTTGGTTGCTCGACATTGCACTCTTTCCATTGTGAGGATCAGAGAAACTGTTTGCGGGGCCCAGACTTGCGAGCAATAAGCAAAATTGCTACGGACAAGAGAAGAGTACAATGCAGTTCGTACACGCAGATCGCTGAGATCTTCTCACAAAGCCGAGCATTTTGTTGGCTTTAGCTGTTGCGTAACTCACATGTAAGTTCCACTTGAGGTCGGTGGAGACAAGGACCCCATGATTGTCTTCACTGTGGAATCCATTAGGTGGTAGAATACGCAGATAGGCGAAACGTTCCTCGTTATAGAGAAAAGGCAGCAACTTGGAAAGGTTGAGATCCATACGCCATACCTTGCACCATTCACATATTTGGTCAAGGTCATGCTGAAGGCTGTCCCCATTCTCAGAGTTTTTTTATTTCACAATAGCAATTTGTGTCGTCTGCAAACAGGGCAACGGATGACATTACCACTTGGGGCAAATCGTTCACATACAACAGGAATAGAAGAGGACCGAGGATCGATCCTTGAGGCACGCCAGATATAACTCGGAGTGGTGGAGATGTTTCACCAAGGACGGTGACTCCTTGGAGTCGATCTGTCAGATAGTTTTCAAACCATTTCAAAAAATTTCCATCTATCCCGAAGCTTTGTAGTTTCCTGAGAAGCAGTTGGTGGTCAACCCTATCAAAGGCTTTGGCAAAGTCCAGATAGATAGCGTCGGTCTGCACTCTCTTGTCGAGTTGTTCACCAATTTCATAGAGGACTCGGACTCGTAGAAGCTGGTACTCGTAGATTTCCCCTTTAAAAAGCCAAATTGAAGCTCATGAAGCTGGGGGGAGATGTGATCGATGAGTTTGTTATAGACACAACATTCATTTACTTTTGAGACGATGGGTAATAAGGAGATCGGCCTGTAGTTGGAAACCTCTTTAGTAGGTCCATCTTTTAGGATTGGTACGATGTTAGAAAGTTTCCATTCCGATGGGACCTTCCCTAGAGTCAAACATTTGTCGAAGAGGTTACACGGGGACGAGCAAATATAAGGAGCACAGCTCCTCAACAACTGAGCTGGAATCTTGTCAGGGTCAGTAGCTTTGTTAACATCTAGAGATAGTAGAATGTCACATACATCAGTTGACGAGAGTGATATCGTTTATGGTGCTGGCTGAAGGCACACTATGGTCTCCGCGAGGTGGTAGATGACTATTAGTAACTATTCAATAGGTTTGCAACTTCGGTAGGGTTGTTAGCAGCTGTAGTAGTCTTATCATCACGTATCCAAACCATTGTGCAAGGTACGTTTGAGTGCTTAGAAGCTGATTTGAATACCGACCAGAATTTCTTTGTGCTTGATTTGAGCAACGTTGGCAGAGTTTGATAGAATTCTCTGCGTTTGGAGGCAATAAGTGCCTTTGATCGCCGACGAAACATGCGAAATTTTCCCCATAAGTTGGAAGAGTTGGTTTTAGCTTTAGTTTTTCTCCGAGCTGTCTCTTTTTTCTTTAATAGATGCCTAACGTCATTGTCAATCCACGGGGGAGAGTTGCGTCGTCTAAGAGTCTTCGATGGAATGTGTTCAGAGGCAGCGGCAAGAAATGTGTCACTCCAGCGTTGCCAGTCTGTGTCGACATCTTGATTAGAGATAGGCGAGGGTGAAAGATCGGCTAGGGTTAGGACTTCAAATCAAGACTTATCCAGTCGGCATTTCGATAGTCAAAAACAGTCCTAGAGTCACAGACAAAGTCACAGGTTTTACTTCAGCAAAGAATCGCTCGAGTATTTTCTTTAGATCGGCTGGCTCATTTCCCTCAATTCATGTCATAGTTTGTTTCCTTCTTACACTATTTCTTCCATATATTCAGCCAAAACGATGTACTTTTACTTGCGTTTTCTTTTTTGAACTATTTTTTAGTTGTTTGATAGTAAAATCCGCAAAATCTTTGATTACTTTTGCCTAAAATGAAATGACTGCCATTTTTCCCTCGATTTGCTTTTTCGTCACAATAATCTGTCATCTTATTGGCTAAAATCATTTCCTATTGTTTTAGTATCTAATCAAAAGCGAGAATTCCGTTTGTAATTTGCACTGTGTTTCACTTTTCTGCACTGTATTGAAGAAGTAGAAAACGCGCGCGCGTACTGCAAGCAAGTTTTTAATTTCTTTTATAAAATATAAATTACATGAATGACGAAGCTGAAAGTGCGCGCGCGTCCTGTGTGTTATCCTAAAGCACGCGCTCCCAACCAATCAGTACGCGGGTTTAGAGCAGTTATCTCATAATACACCTTTCTGCATTGAATTACGCTTTTTTGCACTACGGTATTACGCTTGAACAATACTGCTCTAAGCCAATCAGAATTGAGTAGTTTTTTTTCATGTATGTTATTACGACAGCAAGCACATCTTTTATAATTGAAACCAGAAAAGAACCCGGGTTGGTGAATATTGTCTGACTTTTATTTGAGATGCATGTTTGTATCTGATCTTCTGCTATTTTTCGTTATCAGCTGTTCGTTGTCAATCAGCAGAATATACTCCACTTAAAGGTATTGTATTTATTCCCTACCTTTTTTCTCCTTCTCTGGTCTCCATGCATCTTCTCGGCTCCTGTCTGCTCCTTTGCTTTCGTCTCCTCTCGTCTCCTCTCCCTTCTTCTTCTCTAGATAGTTTCAAAGGAATATTCGTATTTATATTCTTGTATGGCCTCGCGCAGTCTCGATCACATTCTTTATCATTTATCAGTGAACGGGTGTATTATACTGTTTCCACAGTATTTCGATAGATAGACTTAAAACGATCATTTTCCTCTTTTGTTTTGTACTGTTTTGTGATGATAGTTATGCGCAAAGAATTGCGCAAAGATTACGGCGCTAATACAATACTCAAATTAGAATACTGCAATATTATCAGATGTTACTGGAATTTAGATTCAGATATATTGTTATACCATCAAGGTGAAGTAAAAATGTTGGCAACATTTTATGTTATTGGTAAAATTGGTTTTCACTGAGCAGCGCTTCCTCTTCCATATTTGTTCTTCTGATTGCGCAATGAGCTGTAAACTAAAAGAAGGCTAATCATTATGTTTTAATTACAAGTTTACATAGAAAGGTCAGTGGCACTTCCCAGGTTGTTTGTCTACATGTCATTTCCAACAACGTTTCAATTTAATCAAAGGTATTTGATTCTTTGATTCGATTGCAGATGAAGGTGTTAAATACATTATTGGACGAATTACTCCTATCAATCTAGCAGGTAAATATTGTCAGTAAAACAGTCAAGAAAGTTGAAAGCTTTTGATCAATATCTCTAAGATGAGATAAAATAAATTTTCCGTCATGAAACATTTTCTGCTTCAATTGCTGGTCGCCCATTAAAAGGTATTACAGTAGAGGTTATGAATTGTTGTCCATGACTGGCTATTTGTACGGTGAAGGGTTTTTACCTATATTTTCAGAATTTTCTTTGTCTGCTCTTTTCCTCTCCTTCCGTCTCCCTTTTTCTTCTCTAAGTAATTTTAAAGACATCCTTCATGGGCTAGCTTGCGAGCATCCGTTCTGCTCACGGTTTACTGCACGTCCGCTCACTGAATATTTTGATAGGCAAAATATCGAGAAAACAAATTTTTCCGTCACTGCTTAAATTCTTAAAGCTCTGAAACAAAGTTGGTGACCCCTCTTATTTATTTTATTTTTTGAAAGCAACCTTGAAGATTCACGGTTCCAGTGGCCTCACTGTAAAAAGATCGTTTTTTGTTTTGTTTTGTTTTTGTTTTTTTTTTGTTTTTGTTTTGTTTTTGTTTTTGTTTTTTGTTTTGTTTTGTTTTTGTTTTGTTTGTTTTTGTTTTTGTTTTTGTTTGCGGTTTTGTGTGTGCGTGTGAGGGTTGTTTGATGATATTCAGTTTCAAATGGCGTAACACCCTCAAGGGGAAGTCAAAATGTTAGCATGTTTAATATCTTTAGTAAACCGAGCTGCCCTTCCTCTTCCATCTTTGTTCTTTCGATTGCGCAACGAGTTGTTAAAAAGAAGACTAACTTGTCATTTAAATTTCAGCAAAACCTTGTAGTCTACATGCTTCTAGTTCGAGCGAAGGTACTTGATTCTGTTAGCAAAAGTTGATCTTCCTTTATTTAATTGGTTAGTTAGACCGGTTTTCTTGTTTTGTTCGTTCGTTCGTTCGTTCGCTCGCTCGCTCGTTACGGTGTCACAGGGATTTGTGTTCCCCCGAGTTATGTGTTCCCCCAACACTGAGCACTAGTGTTTTGTGTTCCCCCCTCCCCTCCCTATGAAACATCTTTTGACACGATTCTCTCCCCCAGGTCAAGGAATCTCTATAAATGATTGGTTTTCGGTTTACAAACCGGCTAAATCTTAGAATTTTCTTCAAATCTAAATTCAACGAACGAATTCAAAAAATCATGGAAGCTTCACAGTATGATAATGTTTTTAACTATTTATGCCGAAAGGAATATCCTCCTGATTTTGTGAATAAAGAAAAATATGTTTTACGGAGAATCTACAAGAAGTTCTCGCTCGAAATAATTGGGCACGAAGAAACTCACTAGCATCGCGTAGTACTATGGTACGTAGAAAAAGAAGGGGAAAAGAGAGTGGTAATCAGAGGACGTGAAGAGAAGCAAAGGGTCTTTGAGGAGTGTCATTCACCTGTTTTCGGCGGCCATGTAGGGCTAGATAATACAGCAAAGAAATTTTGCATATGAATTTTGTTCAGTTTGGCATCCGTAACTGTTTATACTTTGTATTGCAGAAGATATTGATATTGGCGAGCAATTGTTTGTAGCCCAATCAGGCTCACGTAAGTGAACACTATTTGCACGATGACGCCATATTTAGCAGGGCCACTCGTAGTTGTTTGTTTGTTTGTCTTTTGTAATTTTTCTGGTTCTTTGCCAACATCAGGCTTTCCGGAAAAGAACTTTCAGTAGAATATATTAAGTGCGAGTAATGAAACGTTCACTTTGGCATCCGTAACTGTTTATACTTTGTATTGCAGAAGATATTGATATTGGCGAGCAATCGTTTGTAGCCGAATCAGGCTCAAGTAAGTGAACACTATTTGCACGATGACGCCATATTTAGCAGGGCCACTCGTAGATGAATAAGTTTACATTTTCTTATTTACACATTACTACCAAAGCCAAAATGTTCCGTGCATTTTTTTTCCTCCAAAATGTTATCACGTGATAAGATTAGAGATTGGCACAGATAGCAGACAAGAAAGTTCGCAAAAGATTCTGGTCGTTGCGGTATATTTTAGATCTTAAATAAATTTCCTCATTACTAAATGATACGGGGAGTCGTTACCAAGTCTCTCTAACTAGAGACTATAGACATACTCTACAGACACACATCTACTACTACTACATTTCTAATAGATTATCGCGCGCATCCTTTCTATGCAGGTGTTTAGTGCGCGTGCACTTACCTTGGTGACGGTCATTCAAATGCATATCAATACCTTATGGAAAATTTCAAATGATTTGAAGATTGGAAATAACGAAAAATCACATTTTGTGGTACATCGTACTAGGACTACACGCCAAAGCCCCCATCCAAAGGTATTTCAAAATATTCTTATCGATCACGACAAACTAATTTTCTTCTTCAAACTTTGGATTTCTTGTTAGGTCATATGCCTCTTCATATGCCTCAGTCATATTCAGAAGGGATTACTGTTCGCCCATTAAAAGGTATCACAGTAGAGGTTATGAATTGTTGTTCATGATTGGCCGTTTGTACGGTGAAGGGTTTTTACCTATATTTTCAGAATTTTCTTTGTCTGCTCTTTTCCTCTCCTTCCGTCTCCCTTTTTCTTCTCTAAGTAATTTTAAAGACATCCTTCATGGGCTAGCTTGCGAGCATCCGTTCTGCTCACGGTTTACTGCACGTCCGCTCATTGAATGTTTTAATAGGAAAAAAATATCAAGAAAACAAAATTTTCCGTTACTGCTTTTATAGTACGCTCAACAAAATTACTCGACTCTGATTGGTCGAGAGGAGTACAATTATAGCGTTAATTGTACTCCGTAGGAGTACCGAATTAACTCGCTATGGCAACACGGCCAAAACAATGTCAAAACAATTATTTTCTATCTTTTTGTACTTAAAAAGCATAAATAAAATTTTAAAGCTGTAAGAACTAATCTTTTTTATGCATTTCAGTTGCACTATGCACTGGAAATCGGCCGCCAAATAGACAAAGATGAACGGCGTCGCTTCGCATTTTTTACTGAAATTTTGTTGAGTGAACTATAAACAAAAAATCGCACGATCTTCTCGTACAATTTGGAATTAATAGACACTCGTAATGTTTTGAAAGTTCTTTAATTGTACTCGCCTAAAGGCTCGTGCAATTACAAGAACTTTCAAAACATTACTCGTGTCTATTAATTTCCAAATTGTACTCGAGATCGTGCGATTTCCTATACAAATTCTTAAAGCTCTGAAACAAAGTTGGTGACCCTTCTTATTTATTTCGTTTTTTGAGAGTACTTTGAGAGTCGTTTTTAAAGTTTTATTATTTCATTATTTCAAGAGGTCGTTTTGATAGTGTATGACCCTATATATTTTTTTCCTCTCCTCTTGGCTCAGTGTTAGAGGGATTGACTGGGGAAATTTAGGTATTAAAAAGATATTGACTACTTTACAGACATTATCGGGAAAGAATTCAGTGTGAAGTTGATTTTTGTGAGGCTTGCCTCTTGTTCACAATGAAAAGCGTTTTATGTAGGGTTTCTGTTTCAAAAGAGTGGTCCCGGTTGGATTGATCCGCAGAGTGAAATCAGTGTCTGCAAATAGCCTTATAGTTACCGCCACCCGGCTAGCTCAGTTGGTAAGAGCGTCGGTCTGTTGTGCGGGAGGTCGTGGTTCAAGCCTCGGCCGGACCAACACTCAGGGTCTTAAAACAACTGAGGAGAAGGTGCTGCCTTTGTAATTACATCTGCAAATGGTTAGACCTTCACGTGGCTCGGATGATCACGTTAATGGCGGTCCCGTCCCTAATTAACTAGAGACGTTAACAGAGGACCACGAGTTTATCAGTTGAATTACTGTCAAGTGTTATCCTCTATAAACAAAGTTTATTATTATTATTATTATTATTATTATTATTATTATTATTATTATTATTATTATAATTATAATAGTTGCTATTTTATATCTTTTGTAGTTCCATTGCCATACAAGAAAAATAAAAATGAATACATATTTCATGTTAGGTAAGTAAATCAAATCCTAACCGGCCGAATAAAAACAGCTAAAGATTTTGGCCACCTCATCCGATCCAACATTGTTGCCATGGACATTGTTCAAATACGTAATACTTTTCTAAAACCTTTAATTAATTGCGGGTTAATTGAAATGTTTAATTTGGATTCCTCACAAAAAGCAATACGGCTTTTCTTGTACAAAAAAAGGAAGAAGATAAAAAAAACCGATTGCCGGTTCTACATGCATTCCGTTGCGTGTATAAAGCACTTATTTTGTCATAACAAACCAAGCAAACTCCTGAAACAACCCATACAACCCCGATTTAATTTGATATAAGCAGGGCTAAATCACAGGTCAAATCACTGTTTGACTTGTTTTTTGACGGAGAAAAACTAGAGAATCTGGAGGAAATCCAGAGAATCAAGGAAGGGGGGGGGGGGGGGAGGCCTAACAAACTCTGCCCTCATGTGATGCCGACTTGATGCAATTGAACCTTTGGCCCCGGAGGTGAGATGCGAATGCACTACCGCTACACCGGCCGGCCACCAATGCCAATTCATGTTTTCACCTCTAACAGCATTTCTTTTCAGTGACTATGATGATCTTTGTGGGCAGTCTTTTGATGTATCTGAAACCGGTATTTTCCTTGAACTTCCGCCAAAACGTCCGTTTATTCCCTTCACTTTGAAGTGCATTGTACCTTTTGAAATTGCGAAATCCATACCTTCTCCTGTTGGCAAAAACGAAACTCTTGTCAGTTACATAGTGAAGTTGGAATCACCAACATACACACTGAAAAGAATACAGCAAGTTATTGTTACTCTAGTACATTCTGGCGCTGACAAAACACTTGGCTATGAAAACGTTATGAAAGTTTTCGATGAAGACAAAATGTTATGGCGTGAAGGTACATTTATTAATTGTTGCAGTCCGAATTATTGAATATTGTACACGTCATTATTCATTACAGTATAGTCTTCAGTCAAACGCTCTTTTATTTTAAAGTTATATAAACGAAGTGAATGGGATAATACAATGCGGAGCTCAGAGTTGTAGCATCCGCCGCCGGTTGTTTGGTTTAAACCAACCCACTTTTTGGAACACCATGCAACTTTTACGGTTTAATTTGTTTTGATGAAGAATCGCTGACATAGGAACTTTCTCAGCTGGACAGATTCTGATGTTAAGAGGTTTTCAAACAGACCACTCCCAAGTTTCGGATTTTCCAGCCGTATTACTGCCAAAGCTGCCAGTTAGTGAATCAATGCTTAAGTAGCGGCTACGGCCCTGGACCTATTGTCAAACAACTTACAAACATAAAACCTGCTATCAGTATTTTGTTTTCTCTTACATTACTCAGGAATTAAATATCCTAATTGAGATCGTTTATATGAATACGAGTGACCCGAGTCAGTAGTCTCCCTTGCAGTTCGTCAATAGCTGTTTGTCGCGTATCCTCACCGGGCCACCTAGTAGGGAGAGAGACTGATACTATCGACACTAATAGCGCCGCTACGTTAGATACTTGAAGTGGAAAAAGCACAGGAAGCCCAAGCAATGTACTTGTATCGTATTACAAACGAATATATGTAATATATGTATATCGTAAGAATGTCTAAAAGTAATTTTGTAGTTTTTCGTTCCAACTTTTATTATTCCAATGATAATTAATACTTTCCCCCTCTCTTTTAGAACGTATGCGGCTTCTTAGGACAAAACAATATAAAGGGACTAATTCTATCCAAGTACTTGTAAATATACCGACTATTTTAGCAGTTGTAACCAGACTCATCACAGATCGATTCCAAGTCACACCCAAAGGATGTGTTGTCAGGTCTTCTGTGTGCGATGATGTCACGATTGAGTTCCCTCAAGGAGCTGTAGACAAGACCGTGGAAGGAACCATGAAGGTTTGGATAACACATATATCATTTCACGTTTGACATAGCATGACAGCTCTAAGCGACAGAGTAATGGGAAATGGACTGCAGTCAATCAAAAAAAATCGTTAGAGTACGAAAAGGTACATGGGAACCATATGGGAAGATACATGGACATGATTTATTTTGATGGACAGTGGTCTACTAACAGTATTATACGCATTTACCCGTCGCGACTTTTGTCTGGAACATCGCGTAGCTATGAAAACAGTGATAATAAATCTAATCTCAGTCTTTTTTTAATTTTAAAGCTAATGCTAATGCCTGAAAACATCCACGATAGCAAAGATGCTTGTCCAATACTCTGTACGGATGGTTTTTCAAGTACTGCCTTTTTAAAGTCTGTTATCGTAAAGATGCCCTTGCCAAACAACACAGCAGAATACTCAACAAAAGACATCCAGCTTCTTCGTTTGGACGATTACACATGGGAATATAAAGAATGGAAAGATGTAACAGATCAAGTAAAAATTGTAAAGTTTAAGACCCACACAGAATTTCACGTAAATCACTTCTCCTGGTAAGTCGATGCTTTGATTTTTATTGTCTTAAATGTTTCGCATGATTTTTTTTTTGGCAATTTGGTAATACTGGGACTTGGACTTACATCCAAAATTGCTTCCATGAAAGACGTTCACTTGAGAAAGACTACATCAAAATAAATGAATTGTAAAATTCAAACTAGTTTTGTTTTATCCAGTGAAATAACTGAAAAACTCAAAAACATTCCAGTTTTACCGGACAATGGTTCCCACGAGTCACTTTTATTTTCAAGTATAAGGCCCCGTCCACACATATCCGGAAATTTTTGTATGACGAAGTATGGCCTGAAAGTTTTGCTAAAAGTTTTGCGTGAATTTGTACTCTGTACACAAGTTGGTATATGCTAAAACAATTATTCACCTCAGGCTCAGTGAATATGGAGAATGTTTACCTCGCCACTCGAAGACTCGCGTCTCGGTAAATATTCCCCGATATTCACTTCGCCTTCGGCGAATAATTGCTAAATATACAAGCCTTCAAGCAAGTTAGTATGTAACGAAATGACACTGAGTAAGATATTTCATGATTTGTCTCAAGAAAACATTGTATAACTATTTTACCATTACTATTTTAGTAATAAAGCCCCAATTGAATTCGGTTGATAAAGAACCAACTTATGGAATCATTGATGCTTCCGGAGGGGTTAATCCTGGATTCAATTTTATGTATGTCTGAAGAACAAGGTTATCTTTGTAACGAAACTTATTTCGCATAACTGGAATTGGTTTCAGTTTGAGAACCTTTGATTCATTACTTAAATCACCTCTATTACTTTTTGTCTTTAAGTTTGTGGCCGTGGATGTCTAAGACAAGAATCCGATTTGCTTCTACGATATTTCGGTATTTACGTTCGCCGCCACGAGCTGTCTGTTTCGCCGCCTTCAAGGACACTAACGAAGACGCAAGTCTGTCACCAAAGTTAACGTTAGTGTGTGTTGCAAACCATGAGCAGTATGAAACTGTATCTAAGATGAAAGGTAAAGTAATATATTCAAAGTTTTGAAAGAAAATTGTCACTTTAGAATTTAACATATATATTTATTATTTATTGAAAGAGGCGTAGATATAATATGGACTTCCTTGAATACTCTTGGTCTTGTCAAGTTGATTTAGTCGACCGACTGACTGATTGACTGACTGATTGACCGACCTAACGATTAACTGACCCACTGACTGAGTGATCAACCGACTGGCCGAGTGACCGATAGACCCGCCCCAATTCCACTCTCTTGTCTCCCAAAGAGTTTGTTATTGGAGCGAATCGATAACTTGTCGAACGCGGCGAACGAGCGGAGGGCAGCGGACATTGCGAAAGTCTAAGTGACAGACTAACTGATCGACTGACCTCGACCTACCAACTGACTGACTGAACGAGTGACACACTGACAGAAGACAGACCGAAGGGCTAGTGGTGGTTCTCTATCCAAGACTTATAAAAAGGGCTTATTTATTTTAAGGTGAGGGCTATTTCAGACTTGCATTAGCTACTGCCGATCGAAAAATGAGACCAGATGATAAAGCCTACCTGAAGGTCAATGGTGCTGACATGAGAATTGAATTTTTTTTTTTAAGGTTAGTACAATTATGCGCTGTCACAGTCAACCCTTGCGCTGCGAATTTATTTCGTAGTTTCTTTTTTAACTAGACGTCCTTTGTTACAGCTTATGTTCTCGCTGTTGTTTGATTCTGCTAATGATGCTACTGACGATGTTGATATTGCTCTTGTTGTTGTTTGTATTACTGTAGATGAAGTTGTCGGCTGTTCTTGATATTCACATTGCCTTGCAAATTGGTATCCCAGATAATCACATTCTGTCAAGTATTACTTAGAAAAATGTACTAAAGCTCATGTTATGCAGATTTAAACAAAATCGTTACTATTAAATGGCGTATTGATTTTTGAAGGTTCTTGAAAGATGAAGTCTGTAGAAAGGAGCTACGTTTACTTGATCAAGCCGAGAACCATGAAGAACTGGTCCTTAATTTTTTCCCGAACCCTGAAGAACCCTTCGACGTACTTTTGGTTTCTCTCCAAATAAGCAAGAACTTGGTGTTTTTGCGTAGAGGCATAGAGAGACAAAGAACCCCACTGGTGAGTTGTAAATTCTAGGATCCGCTAAATCACAGAAACTGCAACAATGTAGTAAAAATATATTTTAAAAAGTCTAAAAATATTTTTTTAAAAACCACTATAATGGATGAAAACCATTTTAATTAGTCAGAAACAACTCTTTTGTTATCAGAACATACAGCTATTTCAAAAAAGGTTGAATACTGAATACTGCATACTGAATAGTGCATTCCAGACCGAAGTGCATTGTGGGTCATATTGACATTGTCTAAAGTAGGATTGATAATAATTATTTATTCTATTTTTCAGTATGCAATTTAGAATTTATCAAAAAATAAAAAATAAAATGGGTTCCCAAACATTAGCACATGGAATAAGGCGTTTGTCCGTTCTCGGCAAACCCTTCATAAACTGTTGTGCGTCATCCAGTTTTATTGCCATGAAAGTCGTTTCCGTACCCGGCTAACAAAAATATTAATAAATTGGAATGGGTATGGAACATGTTTTCAAGTGTTAGTCATGATAACTTACTGCGTACATTCACGAGCCATCAAGTGTGGCATCCGAAGACAACTCCAACTCTTCTTTAGATTGTTTGGAAATCAGCTGGAAAACGTATTTCACAATTGTAAATGGAAGATTTGCAAAAACGACTGTAGTAAAGTATAGCTTATGCTGATACTAATATATTTACTTAGAGGCTGATATTTACTTATATAACCATATGAAGAGCTTAGGAAAAATCTGAGCTCCAGATATGATTTTCCTGAGCTCTATTTCAGATGGTTGTCATGAATAATTTCATTTCATATATTTCCACCATATTTTACCCTTCATCTTCTAAGAACGCTCATGTATTGTGGTTAACCAAATGTATATATCTTCCTAAATTCTTAGGCTCATCAACAGGAAGTTGAAGAACAAGCTCAGCCATTAGAAGGTTTTACATTTCTATTTCCATTCTAGTTTCTCTTTTGTAGCAGGAACAGAACTTTTATCCGTTAATTGTAGATACTGACGCATATATATGATGGAGATCGCTACGTTTAAAAACTGAAATAAATATGCAGTGAAAATAATTCGAGTTTTTGAAGTATCATGCAAAAGTTAGTTTCGAATATTAAATAATAACATGTTGTTAGTATTATAGATATTATCCAAACTGAGGACTGCTGAATATAGAAGAAATGAAATAATAGTTCTTGTATATATATATATATATAGCTTTATTATGATCATATTTCAGATGATGACTAAAATAACAGAGGACATGTATAGTTGATGCAGCAAAAAATATCCCCTGATTTTAAGATCAACCAACATCCAGGAGATCTCGCCTCGAAGCGCGCAAAGGATTATTTATCAAATCGAACAATCCCTAATTAATTTTAATTGCTGATAGGGCAAGAGGAAGCTTTTTTGGTACATGTAACATAACATTATTCAATGTAAAGTTCTATTTCAGGACGTATTTTAAAAAGGTTAACTCGAAATACGACTCCATTTTGAAATTCATCATGGAACTTTTGGCGATGCAACAAAAATGCTTCTAATTGGTTAATAGTAACCGGAAATGCGTGCGCGAGATCACCTGGATAGCGCGGGGGTCAAATGGAAGAAAAACTAAAATGGTGGATAAAATTATTCATTATTTTTGTAGGTGCAGTGGCAAATCTGCCATCGGTGTCGTCGGAAGAAGAAGAAGAAGGTATGTTATCGTGCTGCTCGAAAGCATTTCTACTGACTTCAAACATTATTTTAGTCATAGTAGCGATGATTGATAAATGAAAGCCTACCAATTAAAAAATGTTATAATAGAAACGAAAACCTTGGAAAAAATAGTTGTTATAGAGTTAGATCGGGCTGCAAAACTCACAAGGCACTAATATAAATCAGCGTTGAATAGAAGGAATTTAGGTTTAGGATTGGGGGTTTAGGCTGCTTTCATAATGTATGGCAGAGGGTGTTGGGCAGGTGAAATTAAGGGCGGACGGGAAAATCTTTTACCAGTAAAATGGTGGGATTGAAAATTTTCATCATAGAATTGGGGGATGCAAACTTTTTAGAAGAAGCTAAAAGAGATTGCCCGGGGGGGGAGCTATTTTTGGGGGGACTTCAGGGAGGGTCTCCCAAATATTAGCACGGGGAATAGGGCGTTTGTCCGTTCTCGGCAACCCCTTCCTAAACTGCGTCATCCAGTTTTATTGCCAATGGAGTCATTTGCGTACCCGGCTGACAAAAATATTGATAAATTGGAATGGATATGGAACATGTTTTCACTTTTTAGAAGAAGTTAAAAGAGATTGCCCGGGGGGGGAGCTATTTTTGGGGGGACTTCAGGGAGGGTCGGAGGGTCTTTAAAATTTTCTATGTCATTTAAAGATTTCACCTGCCCCCCTAACCCCCCCCCCTCTTGCCATATATTATGAACACAGCCTTAGCTCAGTAACATGAATATAAAAATTTTGTATTGTTATCTTCGCATTATGACATAATTTTGAGAAGGGGCCATTCAGTTTCTGAAATATCGTATAAGTTACGGCATTTGTACGTAACAACAGTTTTCTCAAAGATTCTCAACGTTTTAGGGTTAAGGGCCTGGTATGCCTTGCATGGCTCCAGAAACAAAGAGACTGCTGAGTCTCGGTTGAATGAGATAGGAAGGGGAGCGGGTCCTAGTCTCGATGTTTGGAGGGGTAGAAGGGGGGATAGGATGGAAACCGACAAAGCGGTGGGGAGGTAGTAATATTCCCTCGGCGTACCTTCGGAGTTCAAGAAATAGAATGCAGCGAACCGAGTACAAAAAGGGTAGAATCCATTGTGCAACATTCACTTTAATAGTAGTGTTGGTATTTATCCCCCAGGAATTCGAGACCTTGTTTCGCGTTTTAGCAAAGCATCATTGGCTACTCTCGGCGCAGCAGAAGTGGCAGAAGGATTGCGTCAGTATTTAGGCCTTGACAGAACCTTAATTGCCGACCCTCCGTACGAAATTATTCAAAAATGTCAACAATTTTGCCGTTTTCTAAAAGATAATCGAAGAAAAGATATCGTTGAAGCCCTTAGAGATGAATTACCTAGTGGGATGACAGGTGAGAGTAGATATAAAGGAAATTTATATATGTCACACCTCTCTATGATCAGCCCTTTTTTAATTATTACTCTGTTTTTCCCCCCTAAAATATTTGGGCATGTGATTGAAGAATTGTTACCCGATCAACTCACTCCCTTCCCACCCCACATCACACTTTTATAATGACCAAGACCGACGAGCAAATGAAAATTGCACGCAGTTTTGCTTGATTTTCCTTTTCGCCCATATTATTTAACACGCTCATTGAAATATGCCGTCACAGGTCCACTTATGGATGGAAAAACCTTTGTCAAGAATCTGGACCATGGAACAAAATTAACATTGTCTAGAGCTTTATCAGGTAAGACTACAGTGTTGGATATGTAGACTCCAAGACTTGTTGCCGTCAGCATGAGGACGGCAAGAGACGGCGACGCTAGGATGATGACGCGAGTACATGTCAAAACGGTTTTCATGCGCGCCGTCGTCCTTGCCATTGCCGTTCTCTTTAGGACGTGAAAAAGCACCAACTAACGTTCTACAGCAGACATAAATTTGTTGATTGGTCTTCCTGTGGTATTGACGTGTGCTGACGAATACAGTTTTCCGCGAAAAATAGCGTGTAAAAATAGCAAGTAAATATCAAGGATGGTGGCGTACATAAATTGACGCGGGAATGAAACTTTTTCAAACCTTTCGACAATGCTACGTCAGATTGCCAGGGCCAGTTAATGAGCTAATTTATTGCAAATGTATACACTGATGTCATAAAAATGGCTGCCGCTCGGAAGAGGAATGGAGCGAGCACCGGAGCGAGGCATTTTAGGACTCGGCTAGCCACATAATTAACATGGCTTCGTGATCGGACATAAATTGCTGCGTTCCTCTTTGCACTCAAAAGGGAACTACTTTTAGTTTCCCAAAAGAAGCACCGCTAAAGAAGGTTTGGTTTGCGAAGATCAGAAGAGATCTTGGCAAAAATTTCATCGTAAACAACAACACTAAAGTATGCTCATTGCACTTCGAACCAAGCGAGATCCAGAAAGGATATGGTGGGGAAATGTCTTTGAAAAGACGCAATGAAGTCTTCTCTACGAAGTTTAACTGGCGTACTTCACCAAGAAAACGGCCAGCTCCTTCTCCAAGGACAGCAACAAGCAGCGCCGTTGTAGAAAGCCCAGGTTGGGCTATCGTTGAGAATTTAAAGCATAGAACCTCTTCTTTGCTCAACTTTCTCTTTGTGAGTATTTGGTTTGGATCTGGATCAATAATATCTCCATCTTTTCCTTGGGAAATATACTCCTCCACACTAAAAAATAACCGAAATATTCGGACTTAGTAACAGGCTTTGTTTATTAAAGTTTAGTCGTGACAAACAAAAGGCTACATAAAATTAAACTTACCGTTTAACAAGTTGTGCTTTCGTATTCAAACCTTTTGCACGATCACCCCGACACTTAAGCCAAAATCTTAATTCGTCGTTTTTTAAAGTGTATATGACACGAAAACATTCCATCATTTAAAATGTATAGTTTGTTAGTAATAATAAATATATCGTAACAAAATTTGTTTCAAAAGCTTATTTCTTGAGATATTTGCGAAAGTTAATCCCAATTTGTGATGTCATTTTGTTGACACGTACTCTAGATTCAGTAGTAATGTACTAAATATAAATTGTAATTCATATAAATTAACAACAAAAGACATATTTTAGTCAGCTTCATTTGATAGCTTACGTAGTACTCTTCCAATGTTGGGAAATTGAAAAGTGTACTACTTGAAATTAAGATTCTATATTCAAACATATTTCATGTATTTGCAACTAAATCTGGAGACTTGTAAACAAAATGACGTCACAACTCGTGCTAAAAATTTTTGAATTTCTAGAGAAATACGTTTTTGGAACAAATTTAACCGTGATATTCTTATTAATGCCAATAAACTACACATTCTTAACATTAAAATTTTTTCGTGTCATATACACTTTAAGAGCGATGGCTTTCGACCTTCCAAAGAAGCGCCAGGAATATCACACTCGTAAAGTTTCGCAGAAGACGCCATGTTTTGTATCCTAAAATTCCTCTCTCCGGTGCTCGCTCCATTTCTCGTCCGAGCGGCAGCCATTTTTATGAGTATTTTATATACACCGTCATCTTTGATTTATTACTTGAGTGATTATAAATTCATTCTTTGATTTTACGAAATTTCAACGATTTGTTAACCGCAAGTTTCCATCTTGGTACGAATGTTGGGACTTCAAAGTGAATTGATTAGCGATCTTTCAAGCTAATAATAATGTAGCTTCAAAAACTCATCAAATCTACAATTTCGAAAACGATTTCATCACAGCAGAAGGATAAGTTACTCTCATAACTCTGTAAATTCTGGATCCAATTCGAAAAGTATTTGGTTTAAATATGCAATTCCAATAAATATTTGAATTCTTAAAAGCGGAATAATTTAAATCATTGATTGATCGATCTAGTACTTATAGTGCTTCGTTGTTTTTTTCTATTTGCATCTATTTGTTTGCCTTAGCTTTATGGCTTTTTTAGTAAGCCTATAGTAAGGCCGTTTGAATAATTGCCAGAAGAATATCGTTTATACATGTATTAAAGTCTACCTTTATAATTGTAATTGTAGTCATCTTTAGTCGTCAAAAGTTAAAGGCTTGTTGTTGCCTTTTACACTAGATAAAAACAAGGTTTACGAAAAATCGATTGTAATTTTGTCATCAGTAACCAACACACGGAAATGCTTCTTACGGCCTCTTTATTAAATTTCAAGGCAAAAATTATTCCGTGTTGGATTTTTTTGGTAGGAATGCCAAAAAATGAATGTAAAGTGATTTCCTTTCTTTCTCTCCTCTTAGAATTTCCTTCAATAAAAAAAGTTTTGAAGGCTCGCATTTCATGTGATATAATGCACAATAAATCCAATACTAACTGAAGAAAAAGCCTTTTATTTGACTGACCACCCAGACAAAGCATCATAACACCGCATGCGCGTCCATACCACAAGTAAGACCTATAAATTAAATTATGTACCATAGGAAGACCAATAAGCAAATTCATTTCTGCCTTACACCCTTGCAGCAAACAGCAATAGCCCACTTCCGAGATATGCTTCGCTTGTCACGCACAAAGGTTTCAGTATATGGCTACGTGCTAAATTAAATTAATTCTTACCGCCTGTCACGAATGACTGAACATTTAGCACGTAGCCTCATACTGAAACCTTTGTGCGTGACAAGCGCAGCATATCTGGGAAGTGGGCTATTGCAACGACAAGAATGACGGCGCGCACGTGAAAGACCGTTTTGAGGACATGCTTGCGTCATGGTTTTCGCGTCGCCGTCCTCGATGCTTGAAGATGTGTAAGGTCTCTAATAACCAGTTAGTACTTTTTTTTCTTTCTGATTGTCTGTCATACTCATCTACCATCTCCATACTCCAATTTCTCCAATTTTCCCCGTTCTGCAATCGATTGGAAAAATTGCGCGATTATCTTTATTTAAGTTATTAACTTTTTTATTTCAGTAACCGATCAATGGCAAACTTTTGCAGAAAAAATCGGAATAACATATACTGATATTCGATTTTACTCAGAAAGAGTAACTAACCCTGTTTTGAAGATACTGGACGATAATTGTGCTTACATGAACATTGACACACTGTACAGACTTCTTGTTGAAAGTGAGGCAAACGCTATCGCTGATATCCTTTGACGGTGTGGCGGAAGCATTCAGTGGCTGCTGTAGTAAAAATAGAGGAGAGTGTTACCAAAGACAATCGGTTATGTAATCCAAGACGTTCTAAATCAGGGGATGTTCGACATTGAAATTTGCTTGGCCTGGTTGTATTGGTATTTGGCTATCCAGTTCATATTTTTCAGTGCCCGATTGGCTTGATTGAACATTTGTCTGTTCTGCGGAAGATGATGGGCTCTTAGAGAGCTCGGTTGCTAATTATAAATGTATCAGAAAATTAATACACCCTCACGTCTTCTCAGATGAGGACGATAAATTGTTGTTGGTCCTTAGAAATATTTTTAACGCTTTTAAAGTGTTTGCTAATGAGGAAATCGCATTCTTGTCTCCCAACATTTTCTTAATGATTTGAACTCCTGATGTAAAAGTAGGGGCGTTTTTCCCAGTTCAGCGGCATATTTCAATAGACCTATTTACCTCAGGCGTAATGTTTTCCTATTTCAGACCACGTTTCATTCTCTTGAGAATAAGATTCTTTGTTTGAGTTATATCCATATTAATGTGTCTATCATGCGCAACTGTTAAACAAAAAATTATACTCTAGGGAAGGATACGTGGTCTGAAATGGGAAAAATTTTAGCTCAGTGGCATAGGGGAGCGGAATCAGTAATATTTTAGTTTCCATATTATGTATTAGTTTTGAAAAGAAGAATCGATAAATCAGTGCAGTACAACTGTGTCATGTCATTGCTATTTTGTTGATGCGAGCGAAGCGAGCAGCGAAACTAATCTCGAAAGGGTTACGGGGTTCCTGTTGTTTCTTGGCCGTGAGAGATTGGCCACACATGTATGGATGCATTCGGTCCAAAGGTAACCCATGTTAAGCTCGTGAAGCTTTTTGAGCACCAATGAACTATAGATTATAACAAATGACTCTTGGTGACTCATTTCATTGAGGGTATTATGACCCGATTAAGGCGAATATAACAAACTGTTGTCTTTATCAATTAGATTATTGGCTTCTGATTGGCTAGAATCCTTTCTTTTCCGATTTCTAGTTACGAAATTTTTCTACGATTCACATTGCCTGGACCGAGTCTAATCGATTCAATATATGACAAACCAGGCTGTTTTCGGATTCTTCTTCCAACTTAATGATACATACGACAATCTTATATCTCAAGGTCCAATTAAAAGAGCATAAAGTAAACTAAGAATGCTCAAAATATGCTGCTGATTATGAAGTGATCGAAAATCTAAAATGGCTCCCTCTGCAAACAACATGCGTGGATTCTTCCAGTGACGTCACTTGGCGAATACGATGGATTCCATGGTTACGGGATTTACCCAAAACGATTGGCTGAGAAGCGTTATCCGAAAAATGCGAAATCTAGCCACCCAAATAGCTCTTCACGAGCTAAAAAAGGAAAATACTGACCATATATGAAACTTAATTCCAATTCGAATTCAAATTCGACCAATTTCGTTACATACGAAAGTCCCAAAATCCATTTAACTCCTCTCATTGCCCAAAAGTGCGCCAAGTGTTAGTCATCAAATTTCACTGTTTGTTGCTCAGGGGATGCATTGGGACGTTATTGTTTGCTGCAAATAGTCGGTCAATCGATGGATGATCGAATGATGTATGCTAAAAAGGTGTAGCACATGGTTAACATTAAAACAAACAAGCAATAACAAATTTAAAATGAGATGGTATCATAGAAGAGTTTGGAGTATGTGACAAAGTTTGTTCAACGTACCGGTTTGCCTTTTCGAAGTTCAAATATGAGAGTTAGAGAAATTGAACAAATCTATTATATTATCAACCAATAGAAATGTACCGCATCTCTTTGAAAAGATTGTTGACATCGCGGTTGTGTTAAGATGATGATATATAAGTTAACATCAGAGCCCAACATTGTACCAGTAAAGAGTGTAGGCGCGTACTGATATAGAAAAGGTACGTATTTTTACTATCAAGTTTAGTAGGTGCATATTTACCGGTGCATTCGTTTTTTCTCTTCGTTCCTACTTCCGCCTTAATTTCTTTCTTTCTTTGTTCCCTCCTTCCTTCCTTCCTTCCTTCCTTCCTTCCTTCGTTTCTTGTTCAGTTTGCTTGCCTTTATTTGTCATATCTCCCGTATGCACTGCCTTGCAACTACTTAATCGTTTAAAAAATTACAGTTTTAACAGAGTTGTGATTGCTTAAGGAATTGAACATTCGACATAAATTCTCTGGGCCTCAGAGTTTTTGCTGTGCTCTCTCTATTTGCTATGGAGGTGCGTATGTATTTTATAATTTAAGTTGTGTGTTTGTGAATATTCAATTGAATATGGTGTGGAGCAAGTAAAGGGTAAGAACACGATCGCCCCAAAGCTATCAGCTCTAATCCTATACAAAGCTAGATAGTTAATGATTTTTTTTGTTTTTTGTTTTTTGTTTGGTTTTTTTTTTTTTTTTTTGTTGTTGTTGTTGTTGTTGTTGTTGCGAATGTCATTTTTTTCGTTTGTTTTACATTGCTTTCCTACCTTTTTTCCTTCCTTCAGCCCGTCGATTCAATCCTTCATAGCTTTATAATTTTTTATTCCTTTCTTTTTTTCCTTCCATTTATCCTTTTTCTCAGCTTTATTTACTTATTTTTTTGCTTTCTGTCTTCCCTACTTCCTGCCTTTGTTCCTTTGTTCCCTTTTCTCTCCCTCTTCCCTCCCTTTTTGCCCTTTTTTTAATTGATTCTTTTTTCGTAGTGTGCATCGCGTCGTACAGACGGCCACCAACACTACGGTTGTGCAACGGTAAGTTTCATATTTGACTTTGAAATAAAAGAGAGGGATAAAGGGATGATGAATTTATATAGCGCCATTTCCAGGAGCTCAATGGACAGCTAAGCATTTAGTAACTAACTTGTTAGCAATCTAAACTGGCGAAGCCCACCCTCAGTATTCCTTTCCGTAGTCACTTGTGTTACTACAATGGCTCCCAGTTATGGTATTGGATATGACGTATTCATGCATTTACAGTATTTTTATCAAGTCCAACGTCGTAGCCTCCAGATATTAATGCCCGAAATATCTATCGATTGGTATTATTTAGGCCCATATTTGTATTGCGAAATAAGAAAAAGTCTTTATTTACACTTGGAAATTGGCGCGTTATGTAAATATTTGTCAACGATATATTGCCCTGTGTGGTTTTCCTTGTTTTCACGTGGAACACTCTTGAATATGATAATCCCACAACTCACCTTTTTCTACTATACGTTCGAGCCTTCAGTCAAGTTACGTTAGTACTAAGAAAATAAAAATGACAAGTAGCATTTAGTCAAGAAACCCGTACGCCTGATGGGAAGAAATCGTAGAATAGAGAGTTTTAGATGGACTTTTTTTCTCCCCGCAAACGGCAAACGTGACCACGTTTTCATAGTTTTCCTGTATTTAACTTTACCTTTTACAAACCTTCTCACCAAGTGCAAATACTCTTTTGTTTTTCTACTACTTGGACTTTTTTGCGATTCTTTTTCAGTCATTTAAAAGATTTTTTACTGGTCAACTGACGTTTCACGTTTGCCGTGAACGTAAATCTAGAAATCGTAGAATACCGGCAAATATACGACACTGGCTTTTCGGCATTTTGATTGGCTGCATTTTTAATAGAATGAGATAAAATGTCCAACTAAAATACATTGTGCACGACTTTCCTTTGTTGTTACTCTTTTTCTGCAGTGTACCAAGTCGATCAACTTGCAGGCAAAGAACGAACACCGTTATCGACATTTCAAAGGAGGATCAGGTATGTGTCAAAAATTGTCAAAAAAAATCTGAACTAAGTGGCCAAAAAAAGGCAAACAAGGATGAACTACGTCTTCTTCGATAAAGTTTTTGGTGAAGATTTTGTTTCACTTTGCATACAAAGCCCGAGATGCACTATGGGCAATATGATTCAATCAGCGATTAAGCTCTCAACAATATGGAAAGCTCGGATCATATTTATTAAACATTTATTTAACATTTATTAAATTTATGGTTGATAAAACAAACTATTATGAATTCAACAACAACCAACAAGGAACTCTTTGATTTAATATGGAATTTTCCAAACTTTGCCTGCGCATTTAATACAGTTTCATTCTTGATAGGTAACATGCAAGAAATCTTTTCTCGCCAACGTTTTTTGCAATAGCTGAATACATATGCAGTGATGGTGCTAGGGAGTTTTACTTGGTGCCCATTCGTGCCCGCTCCTGTAAGAATAAAAATGCCTTGGAAAAATAATATCACATTTGACTGATACAATATCAAATAAAGATTTGGAATTTTAAATTTGTCTCGAGTGTGCTCCCCCTCCCCCGCCCCAAGCCCCCCCCCCTCCCCCCCCCCAACCCCTCCCCTCTGACTAGATATGAATCAAAAACGTGAAATTGTTTCCAAGGCAACCGCTACACGCTAACCGTTGCTACTGATTGGCTATTTTTGAACCACTGATACATTGCCTGATGCATGTAAGGCAAGTTTCACTGGAAAAATATCGATATCTTTGGCGAGCCAACACTTGAGAACAATGGTCACGCATCTGGTGGCATGGATTACAGAAATGGCTACATAACTGTCCCTGAGAAAGGCGTGTATTACATTCATGCTCAACTGAGGATCCACAGCTCTCGAAGTCGGTTTTACATCAAGGTTTCACGTCTTGATGGTGCTTTGTCTGTCCCTGCTGATGGTGGTACTGCACCTGTAATGGCTTCGTACTAACTCGAAAAGGGTGACAAGATATGGTTGCAGGCACACGACAGTCTCAGGATTTACGTTGCAAGAGTGTCAAATATCTTTGGTGCATTCAAGCTGCAGTAAAGAAACCAGTAGAATATACATTTGTATTAGGCACACTGTAATTGGAAGCTACATAAGCTCGCAAAATAATTAAAGTGATATCATAAAAGCAACAATCTCCAGTTTGTTTCATATTTAGCATTTATCTATAACTGAGACCAAAAAAAGACCAGAAAATAACCACTGACAAGTTAGGAAGGAAGGAAGGAAGGAAGAAAGAGAGAGAGAGAGAAGAGAGAGAGAGAGAGAAAGAAAGAAAGAAAGAAAAAAAGAAAGGAAGAAAGAAAGAAAGAAAGAAAGAAAGAGAGAAAGAAAGAAAAAAGAAAGAAAGAAAAGAGAGAAAGAAGAGAAGAGAGAGAGATAAGAGAAACAACTCCCCCCCTCTCTCTCTTTCGATCTCTCCCCTCTCCTCAAAGCCCTTTAACAAAGAAGAAGGCAAAGAAAAGAAAGAGAGAGAGAGAGAAAAAAAGAAAGAAAAAAAGAAAAGTTGAAGTACTTCATGATAAATTAGCAGCCCACTGACTGTCTGACAGGCAGACATGCAAAGGAAAAAGAAATAGGGAATAGTTCCTATCACTTACGAGCAAACAGAATAACTTAAAAACATTTGACCCCTACCTGGGTTCCCTGTGGTAAGTGAATTTTGAATTTCATTTTATGGGTGACCTGTGGTGATGTTTCTAGGAAGTAAGCCAAGACGCCATGACAGGTGAGCATTATCTAATTCTTTGTTTTTTCATCGTCAAATCTTTTCTTGTTTATATAATTTAGATATATCTGCAAAGTCTTAAGATAAGAGCGTCATTTAGCATTAGTCAAGTAGCTTGATGATTTTCTATAAGACAGTTTATTCCACTTCCATCTCCAGTAATACTATCTTAGTCTCTCAGTAATATATACAAAGTCGACCTCATATTATAATTGTTTTATGTTCTGACTTCATGAATTATGCTTCAGACGTCTATGTTATGATTATTACTGATTGAATAGTTTTACTCTTTGGATAAAGTCAAGTAAATACTTTGGTTTGTGTGAAAAAGCTGAACATCACAATTCGAAAAGTCATGAGGTCGATTTGTCTATACAATAAGCGCTACTTCTCAGATTATTTTTAACACTATTCCTCTTCATAAAAGAAATTCTCGAGAAATGCACGTTACGTAAGCATAACATACTAGAGGAATCAAATATACCTTATAAAAACGAGTTTTTTAGATCTGATTGTCTATCGTGTTCGCGTGATAGAAACAAATTGTGTTTTGATCCATATTTTAATATAATGCTTATAGAGTGCAAACAATTAATCCGTAAAACACTAATTACTAAATAGTATAAAATAGTGCTAATTAAACAATAGAAAACAATGGAATTTACATGAAATTGTGCTATTTAGTATTACTAAAGTTTCACGGTTATATTGTTTGCAATCTATAATGTTTTAAAAAGGAAGTTTAGTAAAATTTTAGACTTGAATTATTCTTGGTTTGCAATCGATCCCAAGAGAGCACAATAACAAAAGGGATGTCCGCCATGTTGGAAGATATAACAAAAGAATTCATTGAAAAATCTTTTGTCAAATTCTTCCAACATGGCGGCTATGACGTCTATTGCAAACGAAGAATAGTGTCGCGCGCTATGATTGGTCATTTTCTAGTTTATTTTTTAAATGTAGCTACATAGTAAACTTACTCAAACTTTTGATTACGCTTGTATTTTGATTTTAGATTATGAAACATAAAGAATTAGCATAGTATGTTAGACCAAGCGTTCAAAAAAAATTGTTCAGCTGGCAAACATTTTTATTACTTACGTTTCGCGTGACTTGTCTTGTCGTGACCTGCGTGACGATATTTGCTATTACTCTCATGCGACCGACAAAGGATTTTTTAATTAGCCTGCATTTATACAAGTCTGAAGTCTAAAGTTAACTAGACGCACTTTGGTCGGTGCGTTCACTCGGGCTACTATCAAGATGTCCAACTGATAATAGATAGCTTAGAGTAAAACAAGACGCTCTTGAAGCGTGCACTGGGTTGCCCAATGTGCTGGTATGCTGGAGCTTATTTAACACCTAATCTTTGTTGTGTACCGCTATTTTAGAGGAGGGGGTACTATTGGAGCATTTTAGGTGCATATTTTTTAGAACTTCCGAATACTACTGATGCGGTTTTGTAGACAGAAAACAACGTTGCGTTACTGACGTCACTAAATTTCAATATGCTCTCTCTTGAAATACACAAGATTCTTGACCTGACTTTGACCTGACTAAGACTCGTTGACGACATAAATATATTTATTTCAGGTACTCTAAATTCGTTTAGAAATGTGTTGAAATGGTTATTTGTTTTTCGCTAACTGTTCTGAAGTTCTCGATCTCTCCATTATTGAATATATATATTTTTTGAATATCCAAAACAGTGAAGTGGAATGAAACTCGGTTAGTAAAAGGATTCAAAACTAAGCGAAAAGTACTTACGGCCAAAGTAAGTAGTATTTAACGATATATTCATTTCATGCCTAAAAACTGAAAGCCGCATTCTCATTTAGGCTCTACTAATCCACGCGATTGAAGCCAGAATACTGCAGACTGAGTAGCTGTATTAATACTAATAAATATCTGAATTACAATCCTAGAAATCTTCTTTTACCGCTCAATTATATTACACACTAGTTTTTAGCTAGTTATATCTTCTAATTATATTACTTCTAAAGCCCGGACTACATCCTCAGCTGCTAGGCCAATCTATAAGCCATTTATCTATGAACACGTCATTCAAATCCAAGAATGAACATTTCGCGAGGACACTACAAAAAAACAAAAACAAAAAACAACAAAGGTATTCTACGACTGGTCTGCCACAGTCAACCATGTAAAAAACAAAAATATTTTATGACTGGGCTGCCACAGAAAGGCCATGGATAATCTTAATGTGTAGCAAAAACATGCCCAACTTCTAAAACTTGTTTTCCTCTTCTAAATACCCGAAAGTTGAGTGTTTTTTAATTTTGGAAAATCAGGAACCGTACATAGATGGAATGGACTGGACTTCGGTTGGCTGGATCGTACGGAACATAGACGGTTTTTTACGCCAAATTTGCAGCTTTTATTCTATGTTTTTTATTTTGTTATAAATACTAATGATTCTATTTTTTATGTTTTGGGATAGAAAATGGGTGCAGAGGAAACTAGACATAGCGTTCGTGAGCCTGGCGATGTAAGTAAAATACTGATCATAACGTATACCCCATTCACACCAAAAAGTCGTTATGGTTGTTAGCAACATAAAGGCAAGTCGTTACGCGTCAAAGGTTGCGTTGCGCTTGTTAATAATCTTCTAAACCCGTTTAGTTACACCACTTTTAACTATGTTTTACACTCGAAGTGAACGGGGCAATAGTAAGGACCTGAACCATTAATCAAGGGTGATCAGTAGCAGTAGTTCACTCGCCCCTCACCTATGGGTTCTCTGCTTCAATTCTTTATCTGCTGTCTGTATGTCTGTATGTCCGTCTGTATGTCTTCCTGTCTGTAGGTATGTCTGTCTGTCTGTCGGTCTGTCTGAAAGCCAGATTCGTATTTATTTTACTAATATTTGAGGACAATGTTTTATTTCAGGACGAACAGGTGCAGCCCAGTGAAACAGAGAGAAACAGAGAGAGACCTGCTGTTCCATACGTAAGTTTCTTCCTATATATAGTTTTCCTTTTATAAGGGGTCAAAATTGGCATAGTGGCGTGGTAGCTCCACTTGCCTCTCACCTATGGGTTTCGGTTTTGATTCCATCCACAAAACCTAACTAGCTGAAGTCCAATTCGAAGTTGCTTCATGGTTCGATCTGTGAGTTGGCCGTGCTCAGACTTTGACCACTGAGCTCAGAGGCAGTTTCAGTGCTCGATCTGTGAGCTATTAGCCGTTTTCTGACTTAAGCTGATGCTGCATGGGATGCGACTCGTCGATTTTTAATACATGTTACACGAGTCAACTTTTCGCGCAACGTTCGTTCGAAAATCAACATGTTACACGGAAATTTTCTTAGCGATTTTAAAGCCGCCATCTTGTTTGTTGACATCGCTTCACTTCCTTGAGAGCATTGAACTGCATGTTGGGTATGCGTTGAAGCTGTTACACGAATCAGCTGGCATAAAATTCGCCATTCAGCGTTGCGAGTTTTGTGAAGCTAAATCAAAAACTTGCAACTTGTTGCTGAATCTGAAAATCGTTGTAGATGGCATGTTACGCGGCATCAGTTTTTCGCGCAACGGCGTATCGCGAAAAATCGTTGCCGAATCGTCCCGTGTAACATCAGCTTTAGATCAGCCCAGGGGTTGTTTCAGGGTTCAATCTGTGCCGGTTAGCCATGCGCTGGCTTTGATCAGCACAGAGGTTGTTTCAGGGATTGATCTTTGAGCTAGCCGTGCCCTGACTAGATGAGCCCAGAAATTGTATCAGAGTTTAACCAAATTCATACTTTTCTATGTTAATTTTCCTTCTCTTCATTCTTGCGTCTCATTTTTAGAGGGTGAACCCTTTCCATACTCTCTCCCCTTTCCTCCGTAAAGGCTGGTTCGCACTAGCGACGGAATCGGAAGTGGAATCAGAAGCGGAGTTGTAAGAGGAGCTTATGATCTAGTGTGATCCAATAATCGGAGTTGGAATCGGAAGCAGAAGGGCGACGGAATCGGAATCGGAAGAATCAAAGGTTTTCTTTTTCTGACGACTCCGATTCCGAATATGATACTTATGGTCAAGTGTGAACCAAAGAATCGGAATCGGAAGCTTTGACCAATGACAGAGCTCATCCCCAGGCCATTTGGCGCAGAAAACGAGTCCAATGCTGCAGGCACTTACGACACTAGTGTGAATCAGCCTTAAGACGTTCATATTAAGATTATAAAAATTTTTGCTAATGTGCTTTCTTCAGGCTGGAAGGGAACATCTCGGACGAGATGTAGGAGTGTTGCCAAGAGATACAGGACAGCCTTGGGAAAGACAGTCAAGAACAAGAGAGCCACCGTCACCATTTGGACGGCCTGTGGAAACCATCCAAGGTCTTGCACCAGCAAGGAGTAGTGGAACAGGGCAGATACCTGGTACTGGAAGACCATGGGAAACAATGCCAGGAAGAGAGGTGACAAGGAGTGCAGAAGCAAGGCAGACACCTGGTACTGGAAGACCATGGGAGACAATGCCAGGAAAAGAGATGACAAGGAGTGCAGAGGCAGGGCAGATACCTGGTACTGGAAGACCATGGAAGAGAATGCCAGGAAAAGAGGTGACAAGTAGTGCAGAAGCAGGGCAGATACCTGGTACTGGAAGACCATGGGAGATAATGCGGCCAGGAAGAGAGGTCATAGGAACAGGGCAGATACCTGGAGAACCAAGGGGGACAATTCCAGGCACTGGAACTTCTGGTGTAAGCAAAAAGTTGCTTAAAATTTAAGTTAGATAGAAGGCACGCGAAGGCGAACGAGTGATTTTATTTGACCCTTTAAACAAACTTACTTGTTACTACCATTAACGTTGAAATGCGACCCGCAAAGTTTGATGAGTTGTTCGCCGACTAGCATTTCAACGACCGTCAATCAAAAATTTTGGACAGAGATTTTAGAGATTATTAGAGGATTAAAATCTTTTTAGTTTAAAATCTCCCTCAAGATAATGTTCTTAGTCTTTTTCAATTTTGTAACTCCTTTTTTAACGGATTACTAAATTAATACTATGCACTCTAAACCTATGAAAAAAAGAACTTGGTGCTAAATGCCTCTATTCAAATAATGAAAAAGCAAAGGCTTCTGCACACCGTATTACTAATTAGCAATTAGTCCTCAAAAATGAATGGGCTATTGACTCGTAGGCCATGATCGAGGGCGAAAGAGCTAATTGTTTAAGTCAAATCTAACGAGTCAGTCAAATATATAGATGGCAAAAAACAAGTTTAAGTTTTGAAAGTTTAATTTAATGTTTTGGTTTTCAAAGACGGCACTTGTCATTCACTTCTCAATGTAAAGCGCCTTCGATTATATATATTCATAAATCATCATCACTTTTCGCTTCTAGTAGGATATTACTCGTAGCCTAGTAGTAGCTCATCCAATCAGAATGCAGCATGGATGAAAGAAAACTAGTTGGATTTGACCTATAAATTGTAGCACTTTTTCCAGGGATTGTGGTGTGCACTATTGTCAAGGCACATACAGATGACTCAATTGTCACTCACAAATATTTTTTTTATTTTTCTAGGAATCGAGAACTCGACCAACTGGAGCAAAGAGGGAGACCAACAGAGAACGACTATTACGTGTAAGATACGATGCTTTACTATTTATTAAATATCCGATTCAAAAGTTCCTAGACACTTCTGTACCTTCGATGTCTTTGACCTGTTGTTTTGTAGCTTGAGAAATGATCTATTTGATTTGTGTGTTTTTTTTAAGGAAAGGAACACTATTGAAGGACAAATTGAAGACGCCAAGGCTCGGTTGAATCGAGTAAGTTTCTTATTGACCTGATATTTTATATTGAAAAAAGATATGAAGTATCAAACTTTGTATGATCATGGTCCTACCAGTGATATTTACTAACATCTCGTATATATATATATATTATATTTTTTATTTTAAAGGTTGATGAGTCAATTTGAGTTTCATAATATGAATCCAACCTACAAAAACCTTTACGATCTCGTATATAGTAATTTATCTATTCATCCATCCATCCGTCCAGCCCTACGACCGTCCATTTATCCTCAAACCTTTTACCCAAAAATCTACCCACCTACCCATAGGTCTATATATCCACCCTTGAATCCATCCATTCATCCAACAAACCATCCAACTAAACACCCATCCACCCATACATACAATCGTCCACCCAACAAATCACCTACCCCACCACCCACCCACCTATCCTTGCTTGCAAACAAACAAACTCGAATGAAACATTTTGTTGCATAACGGCAATATGACCCAAGGGCTACTATTGCATTGGCCTGGGTGCTGTAATTTATAATAAAATATTTCACAAGAACATAATTTTAAAAAAAGCCATGACTTACACGTTTCGGAAACTAAATCTAACTTAAGTCTTAAACGTGTGTTGCTGTTTTTTCAATTAAGAAAATGGTAGCAGTTGAGAATGAAATACAAGCCCTCAACCCTCTTCCAATTTCTCATGTAAGTAGACAAAATGTACTATCACACAAGTACATATATAACGATATACATTTTAGAAAGTTTAAGCCTAGATGCTGAGGTCGTTACGCTTATGCTTGTGTCACACTCACAAACAAACAAAAAACAATTCCAAATGAAAATAAATTCTCGTACCCAGAGCTCCTCGCCTTCGTTCCTACCCGTTGGAGGAAAAATACCGGCAGATGTGTCCCATATGTTATGACTAGCAACATGCTTGCACCTGAATAAGTTGTAGCCATCAAGAACAGAAACCCCGCAGAGGTCATGACGTGTCAATGAACATCATAGCAAAATTAGGCTGCGTATAGCTCTTGCAATGAAATGGTGGAGTTCGAATGAAATATTCGACAATAGTTCAATCCATGTTCCTTCAAACTTTTCAGAGGCGAAGCTTCTTTTGTTAAAGGGTTTGCAAAGCTAAAGTGTAGCTAGATAACGCCAGATGCGCATCTATGTATAGTCACGCGCAGACATGTTACATTCCTGAATCATAATTTGGCTTTATGTCCTCTGTGCTCGAACGTAGGTTAAGAAACAAGAGATGGAAAGAAATGTAAGAAAAGCCAAGGCACATTTTTTAGAAGTAAGTACATCTGGTAGAAAATAGCAGAGACGAAATGGGGGAAAATGATGTATCCTGGTTTCCATTTATGTTCACCACGAAAAAAAAACCCGCCAAAAAACGTTTTTCAGCTATCGCAGCGATCATATGGAATCACATCTTCAGTGATCGTTTGCGATCAAAGAGATAATTGCCCCACGACCATCAGAATAGATAAGCCAGCCATGCTATTCATTGTACGGGATTGCTGATAAAATTTGAAACAATCAACACGCGCGAGATAATTGCTTATCAAAACAAAATACCCAAATTCGCAAATTCATATCCAATCACCGGTACGCCACCTCAAAGTCCGATCAAACCGAGTAAGTCTACCTTTTTATTCATCCTTAATTTTACATTTTTTTAAAATCATGAACTATGAAACTTTGTATGCTCATAGTGATCCTGCCAATGATTTTAAATATTTACTGACATCTCGTATAGTCATGTTTGTCTGTTGTTCTGAACGCACTGCCATATGCCCACCCAAGAAACCATTTGACAGCACTGAATAAACACTGAATAAGTTATTATATTATTATATATAGAGAGAATATTATACTATTACGGGATCGAATAAGAAAAAAAATATGTTATTCCCTTTGGTGACACAGTGCTAAAGACGGTATAAAGCTATTTGGAAAGGCTGATGAAGGTTTTTCTGCAAGTTGCATGCCACGCCCGAATTACACAACAATATGAACTTTCCTAATCATTGTCCGGGATATGACATTTTCCTAAACTTTGTCTGGCATATTTTCTTCTGTGCTGACATTATTTACATATAAATATAAAGTGTTCTTAGCTTAGTAAGCAACATGCAATAGAATCTTCGCCAACCGTTTTTGAAATAGCTGAATCGACCTTGCTGTTGTTAAAATAATACAAGTAACGTTTCTATATTTTTTTATTCATTTTTATTATTCTTCTTTATCTCGCTCAATGTATCGATTGATAGGGTGTGCAAAAAGTAAATCAATCTAGTGAAGAAACGTTTGGTAGATTACTCAAGGTGGGTCTGATTTCAAGTGCATTAAATCATTTATTAATATCAATGATATTCGTTTGTCTCTGATTAATTATTATTGTTAAGTAAACGTTTCGACCATTTACCAATGTCCTTCATCAGTAAGAATGATGGCTTGCGCACGGATTTCAAATATAAAATACCGTTAGCTAACAATCGTTTGACGCCCTTTCTCCCGCGTGTGAGGTTGTTCTAAGTCTGGGATTTGAAGACAGCAGTCATTCCCAGCGTTCATCTCCCAGTGTTTGCGAGTACAAATGCATTTTGGTTTTCTCTTGTGCTTTACGAAATTAAATATAGGGTCATTTGTTTTCTTTTTTAATTAGAAAATTGAAGAGATTGAAGACCCAAGGATTGCAACTTCACGAATGGTAATTTATAGTACAATGTTATAGAAGGGATTGTCTAATTTTCGTAATTTATTGTCAAAGAATACTGAAAAAGAGCCAACACTCACTCAAGACGTTTCAATCACATTCCATAGGAATGTGTCCTTGATATTCCTTTTACCATCAATGTCTTGAAAACACTTTGATTGACGTCCACCAAACTCACTCTCTTACAAAGGCAAATCGTACAATTTCGAGCGAGTCTTTGGCGAGAACGAGTGTAACTTTGTTTTGCCTAGTAGTGAATTAAGCAACACATATTAGTCCATTGGCATAGCAGATCGATGTTAACAAACACGTATTTTACAGGATTGGGAAGAACTCGATGATCTACTAGTCAACCTGATGATGTTCTACTCGGAGCTCCTTTCTGTAAGTTATCAAATTGTACACAAAGAGACCTGGATTATACTTAAGGTGGCTCCATAGGGTTTTATCCGCGCGCTACCATTCAACTTCAAATCGCAAATACGCGGACGCAAACAATGCAAATCTCAAAATTATTTTTAGAAGTTTCAAGGGAAAGATGAAATTTTTGAATAAGCATGTTTTTACTGAAATCGGAATTGATATAAGATCGCTGTTAAGCGTTGGTGCGTTTACTTTATTGTCTATTTTCTCCATTTTTTGACCTAACGTTTCTTAATTGCTTTTGAAATATTGGAGAATAAGTAATTTGCTCAAAGTTCAGAAAATTTGAAGAAAATCTGTATGAGCATTTTCGAGAAATTTCATATTGAAGTTTTGAAGTATAAAAAATGTGCAGAAACAAAACATGTTAGTAACCTTCGTGGAAAAGTAGTTATTTTCCTCAGTTATGAGCTCCTATAATTTATCTAAAGAAGTTGCTCATCAATGAGGCAAACGAGTGTGTGTTTTTTTACCCTCTTTTCATTGAGAGCTCTGTATTGAACGTTAAAGTTTTGAAAGTTACGCCCTATTACTGTGTGTCTGTTTAGATTTATTGATTGATTGTTTGTAGGAACTCGATCAACTCGAAGAACAAGCTAATGCCGTAAAACGGACTTGGCGTTCTGCGGTAAGTACTTTATGACAGAAGATTTGATTATATAAACGATGACAAGTTGATGAAGACACGATGACGAGTTGATAATGACAGCTTTGATGAGGATAATGCATGATGAGGATGACACTGATGATGACGATGATGAAGAGTTGATCATGGCACCGTTGATGATAAAGATAATGGGGAGTTGATCATGACGACGTTAATAATGATAATAAAAATGAGGATTGGACACGACGTTGATAAAGACAACGTTGATGAAGTTGACGACAATGTTGATGACCACGTTGATGATAAAGACGATGAAGATGAAGGAGAGCTGATCATGACGACGTTAATAATGATAATAAAAATGAGGATTGGACACGACGTTGATAAAGACGACAACGTTGATGAAGTTGACGACGATGTTGATGACGATGTTAATGTTGATATTAATTTTTTTTCTCAGGAAATAAAAACAGCTCAAGGAGGAGCTGCGATGGCAGCAGCTCAAGGAGGAGCTGCGATGGCACCAGCTCCAGGCGTTCCTGTTAAAGGTAAAATAACTTGTCAGTGATCACATAAATGATTGTGGTACCCCTTTACAATCTTTTCGAAAATCCTAGTAGAATTCCAAGCTCATGAGCACATGGACCCACCTTTGTCATGAATAAAAGGAAAAACGGCGCGCGCACAGACAATGCTTGCCGGTCTCTCTCCGATACTCCGCGCGTCTCTGTTGCGCGTGTATCAGCATAGTCGGTTCTATCTCTAGAATAGGAACATGAACGATTGCAATTACTTTTGATTAAATACAAATTTGAATCAATGTCACAACTTCAAGAATCATGATATATTTTGCAATCTCTCTTTTTCAGCGGTAGCACTTGAAAGATCTTCCTCGTTGACTGGACCCAAAGAAGCAGTTATTACAATGTAAATATTAGAGACAAATAGAACTCATATATCTGTGTCCGAGTATTTTCATTGATGAGAAATTCACGGTCTGTGATGGCTCATCAGTGCCAAGGGTACAATGGATATGCCTGGTTCTGTAGTCTTTCACACTCATATCTATTCTATTTGTACTGGCTATCAATAGACCTAAGGTTGTTACGGAGGTAAACATTCTGACAAAACCAGAAAGGGCGGGTCCACCCTCTTTGGAGTTTTAAGAATGATAGAATATACACCTATTTCGAAGATCGTTGTCGCACCAAGAGCCTCAAGTAACAAGCCAAGGCTCCAGAGAACGTCGGTACTTTTAATTATAATTCATTTATTCATGGTTCATGCAAGTGGCTATAGCTCTCCACTAATTATCATCTGAAGCAGCCTTGCTTGGAGCAATTTGTGAAGTCAATAAATGAAAATACACCATGAATAAACTAATTACAGCTAAAAGTACCGGCGTTCTCTGCGGTCTTGACTTGTTGCTTGAGGCTTTTGGTGCGACAACGATTTCTGAAATAGGTGTATATAGAGTAATGTAATATCTAAATAAGGACGCTATAGGTGATAGCCATAACCTTGAAATCAGTCCTAGCACCGTCATCATTGACCATTCATTTTACGAAACAAAAGCATCGAAAACAACGATAACGAAGAACAAACAAGATTCACAAAGAAATAAGAAAAGAAAACTAAAACATGGCCATAAAAGAATAAAAATAAATTAAATAAATAAATAAAAAATCAGAGATAAAATAACAGACAGCCATATAAACCATCAACAATAAACGACAGGAATAATTCCTTCAATTTTAAACACCCCACAAACAAGCCGGCAAGAATTCGAAATAACAACAATAAAACAAGTTAAAAATAACAAATAAAAGCGTCAGTATCGACGTTATACTAACATATTTGATGCTACATCTAATCCACAATTCAAGGGTAATTTGGAACATATCACGTGTTGACTTCCACCTTAAAGAGTGGTTCAAGCCCCTGTAAGTTTATAGCCAACCCCCCCCCCCTCCCCCCCCCCCCCCCCCCCCCCCCCCCCCCCGTCGAATTTCTTAACTTTATGTACCAATTATAAAATCTGTTTTCTTGTTTAGAATAATTTTTCTTTTCTTCCAACAGCGATGAGAATGGAGTTTTTTGTGAATTTTTGAACCTTGGACTTTTCCTTCATATACCACCCAATACTGTAAGTCAACAGACAAATATAACGTGCAAAGCAAGGTCTAAACAATTTTTGTCCTCCCCTGCTGGGGAAATGGAAACTGTTGTCAGTCATATTGTGGAACTGAGGCCACAAAGTCTTCGCCTTCAACAACCTATTGTTGCGACACTGCTGCATTCTGGGCCAGGACGAGAGTATGGGTATGAAACGATCGTGAAAGCATTTAATCAAGAACAGCTCGTCTGGGAAGAATTAGAAGGTAATGAATGGCATAAGTCATACAGCCATATATCTATCAAACCCTGTCTATCTACCTATACAACACTCATTCATCCGTCCATTAAACCAACCATTCAATCACATAAACAGTTGATAGATAGATAATTTGTAACACCGTATGGTATGTAAAAATGAAACTGACGTTTCGGACGTTAGTCCTTCATCGGAGTAAACCATACGGTGTTACAAATTATCTATCTATCAACTGTTTTACTGAAAACACCGACGCAGTTTACACTAGTTTTCACTAGTTTTCCACCTTTGAATAAGTTATTCAATCACATACATTCATACATGTTCACCCACACATCCAACCCTGTCTATCTACCTATACAACACTCATTCATCCATCCATTAAACCAAGCATACAACCAAATACATTCATACTTAGCATACACCAACTTGCGTACTTCCTAAGAACGCGCGTGCTCATTGGTTAATTGGAGGTGAATTTGTACGATATTCACCTCTGAATCTCGGAATATGGAGTCAGCAGCAAAACGGCATCTGCAGGCAATCGTTTTGCTACAATTTCCATGAGGAAATTTAAAAAATGAAAGTAAGTGCCATTCCTATCAATACTAAAAAGGCAACGAAGTGTGGCCTAAAAGTTTTGCTAAAAGTTTCTGTTTGTTTGTTTTTATTGAATTATTCATATAAAATAAGTTACTCTGTACACAAGTTGGTATATGCTGAAGACGGGACCGCCATTTAAAGTGGCTATTCGAGCCACTTGAAAGTCTAACCATTTGCAGATGTAATTACGAAGATAGTACTTTCTAATTCTCCTCAGTTATTTTAAGACCCTGAGTGTTGGTCCAGCCGGGACCACAACCTCCCGCACGAAAGTCCGATACTCAACCAACTGATCATCTCGATCGCTCAAGGCAACCTTTTGAATAGCACTGATGACTACAAACTTTGTTTCCATGCAGAATGCAAAAGTACGGCGACCCAATCGATAGACTACATACGAGCGAAGATTACCAAACTGACTGTCCTTGCAGTGGTGAGCAGGCTGATTACAGATCAATTTGAATTAACGCCAAAAGGAGGTTTGTTGAGATCTTCTGTCTGTGAAGATATCATACTACAGTTTCCTGAAGGAGCTGTGACAAGGAATGTCAATGGTAGTCTGCAGGTAAAATAAATCAAGCATTTATTTGATTTTACCTTCAAATTCTCTCGATACTCAAGTGTCTGAGATTTCACACCACATCAAGGACGTGCAATGTCAAGTGTAACTTTAGTTACTTAGGCCGAGGAAGGCTACGGGTATGATTTGTTCTCGCTAATTTCAAGTGTCCAAGATTTATTTGCACCACATCAACATAGCGCAAATTTAACGTCAGGTACTTTAGGAAAGGAAAAGGAAGGACTAGAGGAATGACGTTTTCCCGCCAACCAGCCAAGTGCTCAAGATTTTGCATTAAAGCAATGACAGGAAAAGCTTTAGAAGATACGTAGACGACTCTTCTGGTTGTAAAGATGGTCTATAACGCGGGATATAGTGTCTCTGAAAGTGGTCCTTACTTCATATTGCCGAAGTACCGCCTTTCATCTTTTAAGAAAAAGTGTGTAATATCTGATTTTTTTTTTTGACAGGTACTAATGATACCCAAGGAGATCACCACTAATGGCTACCCCTGCCCAATAGTTTTCGTCAATGGGTTTGAAGGCATCAACTTTCGTAATTACGTGTTGGTAAGAATACCGCACCCATGCCCTTCAAAATACCCTGTTGGACAGATAAACCTGATGTGTTTGAAACAAAACCAGTGGACGAACATTACAGACCAAACTGATCATGTTATTTGTGTGGAGCAGCAACACTACATAGAACTTCATGTGCAACATTTTTCAGGGTACGTATACTGGGGTACTTTTGTGGTTTGGCTAAACTTTAAGTCCTGCTCTTCATTTCTCCCTTCATATTTAGTTCCCAGGAATGTAATGGCCTCAAACTAATGCTATAGTTGCATACAAGTAAACCCTCAACCCTTAGTAACTTGAAAAATCTATCCCCAATCCCCCATCCCTTCTCTTCCCTATCACTATCCCTATCCCTATCCCTTTTCATGTCCTTATCCCTTAACACAACTCAAAGCAATCGTACATTATCCAAGTCAGGCAAAATCCAAACCCTTAGAAATCCTAACTTAACCCAACTTATTCTCTGAAAACTAAAACATATCCATCCACATTCCAAACTCAAACCAAACAAAACTAAATTTAAAACCAGCTCAGGCCGCCAATAACTGTGACTATTTTTGGTTGTATCGTAGTTTATGGCCATGGCTTCTCGCAGTTCCCTGTAATTTTATCGAACTATTCCGATATTTGTGTCAAAGTCCACAAGCTGTCTGTTTTGCGGCATTCAAACAGAAGTATCAGTCAAGTCTTGCGCCCAAAATAACCTTGTTATGTGTGGCAAATCACGACGACGAAAGAATAATAAAAATGAGAGGTATAAAATAATGGACTGCTTGTATCTGATTTTCTTCAAAAGGTACACCCATATAGAGAGAGGAGTGACAAATAGGCATCCCTACCTTCTCAGGAGACTAAATACTCCTGCCGTAAGATTATTCAGCTGCAAGAAAGAGTATGATATTTTGGCACATATATCAGTCATATAGTATGAAGTTTTATGTTTACAGCCATCACTCAACGTACGGGTCTCTTTCGTGAGGTTTGCTCAACATGCACTACCACTACATTCTATATTTACAACATACAACACTCGACTAACTTGTTGACATGTTGAGGAAAACCGCATAACCCGGAGAAAAACCTTGTAGCATAGGAGAGAACAACACATCAAAAAACTTGTGAGTTAGGTGTTATATGTAATGATAGGTGTGTGTGTGTGTGTGGAGCCCCTCATAGGCAGTGATGCCATTAAAACATTAAGCTTCCCGACTTTTCCATTCCAGATAAAGGTTACGGAATACTGGCTTGTACTACTGCAAGAAAGAAAATGAGACCCAATGACAATGCGTTCGTAAAGCTGGACGGAAAATATCAGGCACGCCGGGAAGACCAGGATATTTTCTTGCAGTAAGTCAGCAAGTTGAAAGAGATTGTAAAGTTTTTTGCATTCCTAATAATTGTTTGTTACTTCTGTAAATAATGAAGCTTTTTTCAAATTTTTTCTTTGCTGTCTTTTCACTCCATTTGCTTGTATCAGTTTTCTTTCTTTTACAAAAAAAAAACCCTAATTCTTACCCTCTCCCTTCCTCTATTCCTCTCCCTTGTTGGTGATAACCAACTCTCTCAGTTATTCACTTTCTCACCCATCCACCCACAGTGTAACTGCCCATCCACTTACTCACTATCTTACCAACCCAGGACCACTCACCTATCTACTTCCTACCTTTTTCCACTCTTGCGTTCTCGCCCACCCATAATTTAATTAGCTTTTCCCCATGAGGGCAGGGACCCCACAACAGCATAGCCAATTACAGTGGACCCTGTAGAGTTTTAGCACGGGCACTGAATATGGTTGTCACGGATCTTTTACGTCCGCCTTATACAGGGTTATATAGTGAAGACAGACAGGGCCGTGTCCGAGAAGACTTGAAGGTCTTACCATTTGCAGATATAATTACAAAGGCAGCACCTTCTCCTCAGTTATTTTAAGACACTGAGTGTTGGTCCGGCCGAGGCTTGAACCACGACCTCCCGCACAACAGACCGACGCTCTTACCAACTGAGCTAATCGGGTTGCCATGATCACTCACCTACTATCTATCTATTCCTTACTCACTTTCTCACTCACCCACCCAACCATGACCACTCACCAACTCACCTCTTACGTATTCACCCCCCTTTTTGACTCATCAACCCATGACACATATTCAAGCCCCTTGTCCATTTTGTCCGTGTCCACACACTAACTTACCCACCCTCTTCCTATACCTCCCACACTCCCTTCCTCGCTTTCTCACTCTCCAACCCCCCTTCACATCCGTCCACCATGATCACTCACCCACTCACTCACTAATTCTCCTGTGTTTACTTTCACCTCAGATTTCTATACAACGAATCTTACATAAGAGAATTAAGTATCGAAAGAAAACAAGAAACAATTCAGGCTGATGTTGACAATGCAGTCCTCCTAGTTTCGTTCTACCCCAACAATGAGTTTGCTGAAAATGACCTCATTTGTAAGCTAGATGTTCAGGAAAACATAACAACAGAGGTAAAAATGTCTCATCTCATCTCGCTTTATCTCGTCTCCTATTATCTTCTCTCCTCTCCTCTCCTTTATTAACGTCCCTTATCCTCTCCTCTTGTCTTGTCTTCTCCTGTGTTTACTTTTCTCCGTCCATTCTTGTCTTGTCTTCTCGCCAGCTTGCTTCATCTCACCTCACTTGAACTCGGTTTACCTCACCTCACATTGCATTGTCTCATCTTGCCTCACCTCACCTCTCGTCATCTTACCTTGCCTCGCCTCATCTTGCCTCACCTCAGATCACCTCGCATCATCTTGCCTCACCTCACCTCGTCTCATCTCATCTTGCCTCACCTCGTCTCATCTTGCCTCACCTCGTCTCATCTTGCCTCATCTTGCCTCACATCATCTTGCCTTGCCTCACCTCAACCCTGCCTTGCCTCGTCTAACCTCGCCTCTACTCTCCTCTTCTGTCGTCGTCTCTGCTTTTTCTTAGCTCGTCCCCTCAACGCTCTTCGACTCCCCTTTTCTCTCCCTCTTGTCTCCAGTTTAAATGCTTTAAGATGAATTTGAATTTTATTAATAACAGAACTACCGTCTGGAACTCCTTAGATTTATGAGGGAACTTGCTTGTATAGAAGGTATGTACTGCCACATGAAGTGAAGCGTGTCAAAGCATGCATTTCGCCTTATTTATGAAAAGTAAGAATAAGCAATAACTGTGGATGTGTTTAATCAGGTTAGACTCAGACTAAGGAAGCCGTACAGATAATAATTGTTCGTCCTATCTAGTGCACATCAGACGTTATTGAGGATTGCATTTTTAGCCGAGAGAGCGACAACAACAAATCTAGTATAGTAGTAATAAATTATGTGTTCGGTGTGTGTAATGAAATAGAGAGAATAAGAGAAAAATATCTAATGCAACAAATTTACAACAACAACAAATCTAGGATTTTTAAACAGCGAGCGTCAACCCTTGATCTCTAAAGACAAAGAAAACACACAACTATTTAACAAATAATCAACCAGTTTACTATAGGATAATTAAGCGAACAAATTCTAAAGTTCAATTTAAATTAGCACTTTGTGTTTGCGCTTAAATAATATCCTCGGATTAACAAAGGGTTCTTACACCCCGGCCCGCAGCCATCCGCCACTGTATAATTTAGAATAATAAAGGTTACGTACTTGATAAATTATACCTAATTTTTCAAATATTTGGGAATATATAACGCGCACGCTGATTGCCTGCCTGCCGTGTTCGTATCAGAAGACAGAGACACGCTCGCACAAAATTCTTTAAAAGTATTTTATAAAAGCAATATAAAACGGCTGCTTTTCTATCTATTTCTCTGTATTGTGATATAAACTCTTTGGGAGCTGTAGAGCGCTCGAAAAGCAAGGGAAACAATTGGGTACGCCTCGTTTTTCTAAGCTTGCTTCTCTCGTGCTCTGCAGCGCCAGGCCTGTTTATATCACTGTACAGACGCACGCGCGCGCGTTTTATATACTCAAATTGTGTAGTAACCATATTTTCTTTAAATAAACTTAATCATTTATGGAGATATATTTATATTTTATATATAGTCAAAGTAGCGAGTGAATACTAGGTTGAATATATTGTTTTGACACCTCTTGTTGATTTTTCAGATGATTTTGCAAGTTTGTCGCTGCAGCAATCATATAATGAAGAGGACAGCGATGAAGGACAAGGTATATACAATAAAAGATTACAAAGAAGAAGGGAGCAGTAGGAAAAATAGCAGCAGCAGTAGCAGTACAAGGAAAAGGAGGAATAACAGCGACAGGAGTAGTAGTAAAAGGGACAGAAGCAGCAACAGTAGCAGTAGAAGGAACAGAAGAAGTAGCAGCAGTAGTAGAAGAAACAGAAGCAGAATGTGAAACAGTAGCAGCAGCAGCAGCAATAATAGTAGCATAAAGGACAGTAGTAGCAGTAGAAAAAGCAGAATCAGTAGCAGCAGCAGTGGTAGCAGTAGCAGTAGCAGTAGCACCATCATCAGCAGTAGTAGCAGTAGCAGCACAAACACCAGCATCAGCAGTAGTAGCAGTAACAGTAGAAGTAGAAGAAGCAGGAGCAGAAGCAGAAGCAGAAGCAGAAGCAGAAGCAGAAGCATTGATGCTAGAAGAAACAGCAGTAACAGCAGAAAAAGTTTTAACAGCAGCAACAGCGGTCGTTTAATGTGTCTTTTCTACATTCAGAAAACCAGATAACCCATATTATCTCATCCTTCGGCCCGGAAGAGAGGCTACTAACGATTAGTGCCGAAGAAGTAGCCGATAAATTACCCAGCATTTTGAATGTGATGAGATCAGTAAATCAAGGAGACCCTCCTCCAGACGTCATGAAGCAGTGCCGCATATTCTGTCGCATGCTTAAGGAACTTGGTAGAACAGATATTGTAGATGCTCTAAGAATGGTACTACCTGAGGGCATGACCGGTAAGCCTGGAGTTGATTGGTTGCACTAACTTGCACTAAAAGTGCTACGCTCTGTTTACACCTATCTTCAAAACTACGCGACCTGTGTAGTTGGCACTTAAAAGGTATTTCTTGTGTTTTGGCTGCCGTCAATCAAACTTCGCACGATTAGCTTTCATTCAAAAAAGCCTTAAAATGATCTCAAAGTTTCAACCGTTTGAATATTACAGAAAGAAAGACAAGTTTGCTTCGTTTCAGAACTTACCAAGGAAGGATTTTGCAAGAGCAAGCCGTTTTCATATTTGATTGACGGCAGCGAAAACACAGAAAACGAGACGAGTCGTGAGCAGCGCTGGTCGCGTAATTTTGAAAATAGGTGTAATAGGCATCAAATTCTTTGTTTTATTGACATACTGTACTATCAGTTATCGATATTTGTGTAACATAATGTTTGTCAAGTAGCACCATCATCAATATTTACATATTACTTAACCCTTTGGGTTGGAGTCAACGGTACTCGCTTCTCCCTCTGGGGTCTCGGGTTAGATTTCTCCACTGGATATCAAAGGTGAGTAGAGCTGCTGGGTTTTCTCCCTTGATTCGAGGGTTTTTTTCCGGTTCACTTCCACCCTCCGCAACACCCCAAATTCCTATTCATTCATCCTTTTTGAAAAGGCTATACTAAATGAGAAACAAAGAAAGCCCAAGATAATCACCCACCCTTTTTTCATAATCACGTGACCATCAGGGCGTTTGAACTGAATTCAATCGATGGAATTCCACAACACAGGGTGTCGTATCTTATTTATTTTTCATTAATTTTATCGGTTTTTATAACATGTTCTCCAGGTCCTGTGTCTGATGGCAATACTTTAGTAAAGGACTTGGAGCTCGATAGAAAGAGTAGATTAACTCGCCACCTTTCAGGTAATCTTTAGCAAAAATACCTGAAACAGTACTGCGTACTTTCTTTCTCTTTTTCCTTTTGTCTTAATTCCTCGTGGGTAGCTTGCGTGCTTTGATTGGTAATCAAGTATAATCCTTAACTGTAAGATGAACATATAGTGCAGTTTTCGTATGACTGTGAAAGCTCAGTGCCGTAAGCAAGAGGTGCCGTGACCGTGACGCTTTCTAAAATTTTAATTGGCTGATTTTTTCACGCGTAATATGATTGGTCTGGCATTGCCGTGACCTTGGCGTGACCGTGTCCGCGCCGTGTTTATGCCGTGTTCCGGGTATTTGATTGGATTGAGAGTAAATTCTCGTGCAATGTGATTGGCCTGGCGTATCCCTTGCCGTGTCATGGCCGTGCTCGTGCCGTGAATTTTTCACAGTCATACGCCGTACTGAGCTTTTCATAGTCGTACGAAAACTGCACTATAAAGTTACTGCTTCATTATTTCGTATTCTTTTCCTTTATTTTAGTGACAGAGAAGTGGAAACCCCTTGCACAAGAACTGGGAGCAACTCCCATTGATATCCAGTTTTTCGAAGCCAAAACTTCAAACCATTCCATGGCTATTTTAAAAGAGTACGGAGCGCACTTGACAGTTAATCAACTTTATAAACTTCTCGTTCGTATCGGAGCGAATGCGATAGCTGATCACTTGTGATTTTCTCTCAATAGACCCGTTTCGAATTCCAAATTACCGCTGTGTTTCTTGATTACAGACTCATTTGCACAGGGTTAGCCTCGAGTTTGTGCAGAATATTCACGTGTTCAAGTCAAGGTCCGTCGAGTTTCAAAGTGTTTGTATTGTTGAAGTTGTGCATTCTTTACTTTACCGTTGGTATTTGTGAATATTTAAACACTGATACGAGGCTAACCCTGTGCAAATGAGTCTGTAATCAAGGAAGACAGCGGTAATTTGGAATTCGAAACTGGTCTATTGACTCCTCATTTTAAAGTTTTTATTTTGATTCCTGATCGGTGTATTTTAACTAGCTTTAATTTGCTCTTAGACGTAACGTGTTGAAAAAAATAATTGCTCGATTAATATCTCGTCAAGATCCCGTGCCAAAGCAAACCATTCGCCACTTTAAAAACGAGTAGTAGCCTGGGTCGAGTTAAGGCACGCAATGACGCTTGGGATTGTTACAGGGTACAGAGATACAATCTTCAACACTTTTGAGGAGCTTTGCGCCAGGTATATCATTCTCAGTGACAGTTATTTCAATTTTTATGTGTTATATATATTTTTTGCGCACTCTGCCATGTTTGTTTGTATGCAGGTGTCCCTTGTAACGATCCCAAGCGCCTTGGCGTGCCTAAACTCGACCCAGGTTACCGCTCATTTCTAAAGTGGCGAATTCCAAATGTTTCACTAGTTGAACGTGAGAATCAAACCTTGTTGAACTATAAGTGCCCAAATTTCACTAAATACTTGACATGACTACTGATTTGTTCGTAGCTCGGAATTCGATTTATCCTTAGTTAAATTAAGGAAAAGCTAAACAATGAAATAAGTGGAGATGGTAAAGAAGGTTTAGGGCCACTGGGTTATCAAAATTATTTTGTTAAAGAGTATAACTGTCGTGTGTTACCCCGGGGGGGGGGGGGGGGTACTACCACCCCAACTTGGGTAGGGGTGTGCCGCCAGGACCTCAAAACCCTGACCCTATCCCAGACCTAAAATTTTGATTTTACATACCCTACCCCAGACTAAAACTAAGAATTGTACACCCTATCCCAGACTAAAAGACGGAAAATACGGTTTTACAATCGATTGCAATCAATATTTACTAACGTTTTTATTGTTTTTGTGTCGGCAGAAAGCGTAGCGTATTCGCCAGACAAAAACGACCAAATCGTTAACCCTATCCCAGACTAAAATGACACCCTATCCCAGACAAAATGTCAAAAAATGATACCCTACCTCAGACCCAAAAGCCGAAAAACCATACCCTATAGGGCGGCACATACCCGTATAGCAAATATAGGGGAGTACCCCCCCCCCCCCCCCCCCCCGGGTGTGTTACCCTCTTGATGAAATAAAGTTTGTTATGTTTAAGGGTTCAACGGTAATCGTGGTGTTATCCAACTTATTTTATTATAACTAAAACGTTTTACATACGTTGCTCCCCGCCATGTGGTCACACACCGCAATCACGTGACCACCACAGGTAGCCCAAACTACATAACACTCCTTCCTTCCTTATGAAAGTCAATGTTCTAAACAATCAACAACTGTTCCAATAATATAAACAAATTAAATCATAATGTCAAATGTTCCTATGACTCTGTGATCAAACGCTGAGGTGGTTTCCTCGCTCGTAGTGGGTAACGTCGACCTGATGAAGGTGGTTTAGGACTTGGTTTCCCTGCTGCATCTCTTGTTGATATCACCTCTGAGGGGGTTTCTTGGAGGGTCTGCCCTTTCGCTTCAGGTTGGACTGGTATAGGTGGGATTGGCAGAGCTCTATCTCTTTGGGGTACTGGCAGCTGTTGTGTTGGTGAGTTTACATACCCCTGTGGTACAGATGGGTTGACATCCCTTTGAGGTACAGGTGACAAAGAGTTTCCCAACGTCTCCGGGAACTCTTCTCTCCTGGGTGGCCACACATTTTCTGTAAATTCTTTAAGTTGGTCAATGTGGCGTTTCCAAATGAACTCTCCCACTTGGACTTGATAGGTTACTGGGCCTAGCTTGGTCAGAACAACGCCTTGACTCCAGGATTCCTTAGTATTAGATCGGTAATCTTGAACTAAAACTGGATCTCCAACACTAAAATGTCTTTTTGGTGTTGTACTGCAAAGCCCTTTTTGTGGCCTTGCAACCTTCTTTGCCATGTCAGGGTGTAGCACATCTAGTCTAGTGCGTATACGCCTACCCATTAGCAGTTCAGCTGGGGTATATCCAGTAGCCGTGTGGGGTGTGGTTCGGTAACTCAAAAGAAAAGAGGCTATCTTCTGATTTAGTGTTCCTGGCTCCTTTCTAACAGTTTTCATTGCTTGTTTAAAGGTTCGAACCGCTCTTTCCGCTTCCCCATTAGAGGCGGGATGGTATGGGGCACTTAAGATGTGTTTGATCTTGTTACATTTCAGAAACTCCTTGAATTCTTGAGCAATAAACTGTGGACCGTTGTCTGAAACTAGTTCTTCAGGTAAACCATGTGTTGCAAACACCATACGCATTGCAGCAATGGTTGCTTCAGCAGTAGTGCTAGACATACGTAGGACCTCTAACCATTTACTTTTAGCATCAATCACAATCAGGAAGGACTCCCCAAGAAATGGACCACAATAATCAATGTGAAGTCGCTGCCAGGGTTTATGGGGCCATATCCAGGGATTATCTGCGGTAGTTGGTGCCCTACTATTTGAGCTTTGACACTGCTCACAACTTCGAACTAGCTGTTCAATGTCTGTTTCTAGGCCTGGCCACCAAACATGTATCCGGGCCAAAGCTTTCATGCGTACAATTCCTGGGTGGTTCAAGTGTAATTCAGCTAACACCCGATCTCTGCATTTTGCTGGTATCACCACCCGTGTCCCGCGCAACAGGCATCCATCTTCTACACTGAGCTCCTCTATCTTGGTGAAATAACTTTTCAGATTGTCTGGCACTTCATGTTTCTCTGGCCATCCATGCAATGTCCAATACAGGACTCGGGATAGTAGAGGATCCCTAGCTGTTTCTGTGCGTAGGAGGTTGACATCAATTGGTACTCTTTCAATCTGTACTTTGTTGACTGCTCCAGCTTCATCGAATTCGAAATCCAGTTCGGTTGACTCTGTTTCTGGCAGCCTTGACAATGCATCGGCGTTTGCATTCTTCTTGGAGGACCTATACTTGATATCATATTGATAGGCTGACAGTTGTATCGCCCATCGCTGTAATCTTGATGCTGCAATAGCTGGGATTCCCTTTTTTGGACCGAACAATAATGTGAGGGGTTGGTGGTCGGTCACAAGTGTGAACCTACGCCCATACAAGAACTGTTGGAACTTCCTTATGCCAAAGATTATGGCCAAGGCTTCCTTCTCTATCACTGAATAGTTCCTTTCTGCTGATGTTAATGCTCTAGAGGCGTAAGCAATTGGACGTTCCACACCTTCTTGACTGACATGAGAAATCACCGCCCCTAGGCCAAAAGGAGAGGCATCTGCTGCTAATTGTACTTCCAGTGCTGGGTTGTAATGGACTAACACTTTGGATGACGTTAACGTGTCCTTTAAGGCTTGAAAAGCTTGCAGGCATTCTTCACTCCAAACCCAGGGAACATCCTTAGCCAACAGCTGGTTGAGTGGGGCTGACAGCGAGGACATGTTAGGAATAAACTTTCTGTAATAATTAACTAATCCTAAAAAAGATTGCAGTTCAGTTTTGTTCTTAGGTTCTGGCACCCTCTGCACCGCTCGTACCTTTTCTGGCGAGGGGTGGATTCCCTCTCTGTCAACTACGAAAGCAAAATACTCGATCTTGGGCTGCATGATACTACACTTGGATGTCTTCAGTTTCACTCCACGTGATTCCATTCTTTTCAGAGCTGCATGCAAATTTTTTGTATGCTGGGGAGTGTTCTCTCCTGTGACTATCAAGTCATCTAGGATCCCTCCAGTGTGACTCAAACCATCTAGTAGCTTATCCATGATCTGTTGAAATAATGCCGGTGCCGCTGCTACGCCAAAAGGAAGCCTTGTGTATCGGTACAGTCCTAAGTGAGTAGTGATTGTCACATAGGGCTGTGATTCTTCATGTAAAAGAACCTGCTGATAGGCATTACTGAGGTCTAGCTTGGTGAAAAGCTCACCCCCATTCAACTTAGTAAACAGTTCTTCAGGGGTAGGCATTGGGTATTCAGGTACATCCAGGTATAGGTTTAATGTTACCTTAAAGTCTCCACAAATTCTGACTGAACCATCAGGTTTCAATACTGGTACTATTGGTGTAGCCCAGTCAGAACTTTCAACTTTCTTCAGAACTCCCTCTTTTTCTAACCGACTTAGCTCTTCAGCCACCTTATCCTTGAGAGCATAGGGTACGGGGCGTGGCTTGAAATATTGAGGTGTTGCCTTTTCTTTCAATTGGAGTTTGGCAGTAACTCCTTTGATGGTGCCCAGTTTCCCATCAAACAAGGTTGGGTACTGTTTCTTTAAATCAGCTAATGTAGGCTTTGGACAATTGACTCGATAGATATTACTTATCTCTTCCCAGTTTAATCTCACTTTTGCCAGCCAGTCTCTCCCCATTAATGCTGTTCCCTTACCTCTAGTAATGATTACTGGCAAATCAGCTTCTTGACCAGAATACTTGACATGAACTAGGGTCTCCCCTACTACTGGTATGATATGACCTGAGTAGCTTTTTAAAATAACAGCTGATCTCTGTAGTGGTTTTGCTCCGAACTGATCTTTCCACATCTTCTCTGGTATTACAGTGGCTGCAGCTCCCGTGTCTAATTCTAGCTCGCAGGGAGTGTCATTGATAGTAATTGGGACCATAATTGCATCAGGTTTTCTGGTTTTATCTAGACTGAGGTTCCACATGGGCCGTTCATCGGGATTATATTGGTCACTATCACCACTTTCAGACTCACTAGACTCACTACTTTGTTCTTGGTGGCCAACCAACTTGATCCTAGAATTTTTTTTCTTCTTCTTTTTCAACTCCACTGGCTTCCTCAGATCTTGTGTTTTGACTCTTGTTCCCTTCTTGCCTTTTTCAGGGCATTTTGGCTTAATGTGCCCCTTTCTTTTGCAGGCATGACATTCTGCATCTTTGAAAACGCATTTCTCTGGGGAATGGTTACTTCTTCCACATCTAAAACACTCTTCCCTTTGGATATAATTTACTGGGGATGATTCAGTGCGAAATTGATTCATTTCTTTATTTGCCAATTCCATTCCCACAGCAATTTCTATGGCTTTCTTGAGAGGTAACTCTTCTTCGCCCAGCAATTTCCTTTTGATGGACCTGTCTCTCAGACCACAAACTAACTTGTCTCGCAGGGCTTCGTCACGAAACGCTCCAAAAGCACAAGTTTCTGCTAGTTTCTGAATCTTAGCTAGAAAATCTCTTACAGACTGGCCTTCCTCTTGCTCATACTTGTGAAACTTATACCTCTCAGCAGTGACAATGGGTTTGGGCGTCAAGTGTCTCGCCATGATTTCCACTATTTCTTTATAGGACTTCTCGGTTGGCTTGGTTGGGGCTGTTAAATTCTTTAACAACGAATACATCTTACCTCCCATTAAGGTAACTAAACTTGCGACTTTTTTGCCCTCTGGGACATTATTGACTATGAAAAACATTTCCAACCGCTCCACATACGTCAACCAATCTTCGTTGTCGGGATTGAACTCGTTCATTCTTCCAAAACAACTCGCCATTGCTGGGCCAAGACTGCTTATTCCAGGTTGATTTTCGGCACTTGCCGTCGCTTTATCGTTCATTTCTACCAATCGATTACTCCGCTCCTCGTCGCCAATGTTATGTTTAAGGGTTCAACGGTAATCGTGGTGTTATCCAACTTATTTTATTATAACTAAAACGTTTTACATACGTTGCTCCCCGCCATGTGGTCACACACCGCAATCACGTGACCACCACAGGTAGCCCAAACTACATAACAAAGTTCATTCATTCAGTTATCGATTTATCTTCTCAAACTAGTACTCTGTTTCAGCAACGCATCATGCATGCATGGATCAGCCAAGCATACTTTATTTCTTTCCAGTTAAATAGGAATAACAAGATAAAAGGTCAAGGATGGTTCCGAGTCAAGGATGAGGAGAAAAAAGCCAAAAACTAAAAATAGCACTGTTTGATTTTTGGCCGTAATAGGCTAAACATTTAAAAAATCTTAAGATAAAATACACTGTTAGAATTCAGGATAATCCAAGCACATTATATGAAAAATACAGTTAAGAGAGAATGTCAGCCATGCAAAAATCGAACATACGCCTGCAACAGTCGAAAAATCGAATTTGCTCACATTTTAGTATGAGGAAGACCTTGATACGATATAAACCGTGGTATACTTCATTTGCCAAAATATCGCTTTATTTCCGAGAAAAACGAGGAAAACCAATTTGAGCAAATTGACCCTCTGAGAGAGCCAAAATATCATCCAACTTCGAGTGCCTCGCGTGCCTTTGCAAAATGTGTATGGACTTGATTGTTGAAAAACTTTTTTTAACATTGTCTTGGCTTTAAATCTGTGAAATTTTATTATTTTCCAATAAATTTATGTTGGCGAAAATTTTTTATTACCAAGTTACTTTGGCACGTCATCAACTATAAAGAACTTTCAAAAAATATTTAAACCATGTGCTATATAAAATAATACGTCGATATTTAGAAATTGAGAAGTTAAAACAATGTTCTAATCGTGAGTAAAGTGATTGTTTTGGGTATTTTGATCTGTCTTTTGTCTTTTCCATGGATCTATAGTGTTATTGGTATTCATCATTAGCAATATTTCCCAGAATTCGGGTCAAATTGGCAGAAATATGATCTGTTTTCATTGGATTCGATTATGCATATGCGATTGGCTTACCTTAATTAGGTAATTTTCCCTAGATTATTTTCAGACCTCTTGTTGTTAGTGTTAGGAACTTGTGCTAGAAGCTTTTGAGCCGAAAACTGAATTGCTTCTGAACACACTGTAAATAAAATATATTTCGCTTTGAGGAGTCTTTTAAGGACTTGACTACTTAGTGGATCCGTTACTAGTAGGATGTCGAGTTGTTCGAGGACCAGACTGGACGTGGGGCGACCAAGATGGAGGAGGAGGTGTTGGAACAATCTTTAGCACCGATACCTTCTCCGATGGTAGCCCACTGAAAAACCAAACAGTTGTTGTTTGCTGGGACGCAGGACAAGAAGCCTATTATCGACTTGGACTGGATGAAAAGTATGATCTGCGGATCCTTGATTCAGCTCCTTCGGGTAAGTGACTCAATTGACAACATTAAGGAAGAAACAACTTGGTCAAATATTGCATTATTTATATTATTAATACTAGATAATGGATGGCTGTTGACTCGATAGGTCATACTTTTTCAACAGCCATACACACTAAACTTGATCTCCGCTTTGTAAATATTTATTCTGTATTTTTCATAACTGTTCACTCTATATACATGTAATATTTCCTATATTTTGTATTGTAATTTTGTGTGTGAAATAAACTTGACTTGACTTGACTTGTTGTTATGACGACACTGAACTAAGTGATTTTAGAACCAAGATTTCTCTAAAATTTGGATCATTGAGATGATGTACTTTTCTATTTTTAGAAATGAACATTCAATATCATTATAAAATTCATGTTTTTTTTTCCTTGTATGACCTCGGCTCAATTCTAGCCAAGAGTAAATAAAAGTGTTTTTAGTGTTTTATTTCCGAGCCAAAAAGCTTCCTACTTCTGAAGCCAGAACTGCTGAATAAAATATAAAAAATGTCGGTACAATAAACTTTTAATTAACCCAGTAACTGTAGGGGTTAAGTGAATCCCTAAAAAATATCGAGCAAGCACTTCACCTGCAAAAAAAATATCTCGCAATCTCTCCTTTCAGTAAAGAAACAATCGAGCAAACACAAAAATACATACAGTGGTTGTTGCAACATAAATTCATGCAACACCCCCCCCTACCCCCCCTCTCAGTTATCTAATGTTCCATCCCTAATCACTTACTTTTAGCACACGTAGGTGTTGGAAAACTACAATATTTTGCCTTCTAATTTGCAATTAGATGAAGGGTCATGGAACGTTCTTTTTTTTCTTCTTTCCTTCTTTCCTTCCTTCCTTGCTTCCTTCCTGGCTTCCTTCCTTCCCTCCTTGCTTCCTTCCTTCCTTCTTTCCTTCCTTCCTTCTTTCCTTCCTTCCTTCTTTCCTTTCTTCCTTCCTTAATAATAATAATAATAATAAACTTTATTACTGTGTCATGTCGTGCTCGCTTATAACAAAATAAACTAATTGGGGACACCTATCTAGAACCTATAAAACCAATAAAAATCTTATCCCATGTTTCCAACCCTTTAAAACAAACCCCTATATGATATTAACAATTATCTAATTTACGGATATATCCCACCCCTCCGACTAAATATACCCATTATTCTTACACTTTTGTGTAAACTACAAGCTAAATCCTTACCCACCCCATAGTAACTGTAAGATAATTCCCACCCCCAACTGATCCTAATTACAATGTGTTCGATACTCAGATTGCTTCCATGCTTCCTTGCTTGCTTGCTTCTTTGCTTCCTTCCTTCCTTTCTGTCTGTCTGTCTGTCTGTCTATCTGTCTACTGTCTTCTTTGGTTGGATGGTTGGTTGGTACTTTTACCTAGTCCTCATTCAATACCATCTTTTGTAAAGGAAGCAATTTTAAAAAAAACTTGAAGATGTTCCATAATACTACGGAATTTGGTTGATTTTCAATGAAGAAACTCAGACTCATTTATACAGAGTTTTATTCAAAGATATCATTAACGACCATTAACAGTCGGTAGATTGAAAACAAGTGTTAACATCTATACATTATACTGTTATAGGTATTTGTTTTAAAGATGTGATATGTGATGGATGTGGACAGAGGTCCTCTCCTTGGAAACAAGATGGAAATGTACAGATTGTGACGATTATGATTTTGTGCACCCAATGCTATAATAATGAGGTGCATGAATTGGTTTCATAACTTCATGAGATATGATCACTGCGATCAGCAAAGGTATCTGAAAAATATACTAATATTTCCACTATTCGTTTCTTCACATTCTATTACTTCCTCTGCCTCGTGTTCTACCTTTCTTTATTCTTTATGTCAATCTTTCTCCTTTCAGTCTTTTATTTCTTCCAATTTTGAATACCTTTCCTTTTATCCTTCATTTATCCATCCATATATTATCTTATCTACTTTCGTCTTTATCCATTCCACCGCGATCTAATTAGCTTGAGTGCTTGCATTTGCTTGCTTGGCTTGTTGCTTGCGTGCTTGCTTGCTGGCTGCGTGCTGGCTGGCTTCCTTGATTCCTTGCTTCCGGGTCCTGGCGTCAGCTGCTTGAGTCCTGCTCCATTGCAGCCGTGGCTTGCGGACTGACCGTCCTGCATCCAGGCATCCATCAACCAGCCCAGAGGCCAGCGATCAAGGCCAGCCAGCAAGACTCCAGCCCAGCCAGCAAGCCAGCCAGCCGCAGCGAAGCCAGGCCAGCAGCAGACTAGGCCAGCCCGGCCGGACCGGGCCAGGCCAAGGCAGACAGCGCCATGCGAGAAGAGACAGCTCAGGAGAGAGCAAGCCATACAGCCGGCCGGCCAGAGGGCCACCGCGCCGGGGCGGGCAAG